>NW_010122852.1:0-34655 GCF_000699245.1 Pterocles gutturalis
TGGGATTTATTCTTTATATTAATTTCTGTCACTGTCTGCCAACAGTATATGGGTTTCTACGGACCATGATGAAATTGAGAAGGTTGCAAAGCAGTTTGGTGCTCAAGTTCATCGCAGAAGCCCTGAAGTATCTCAGGACTCCTCAACTTCTCTAGAAGCTATCAGAGAGTTTCTTAATCATCATCATGGTAAATCAGTAATGAAGTATGCTGAGCTTTTACATTGTAGCCCCAGAAGGATGATGCACTTATTATGTAGAGAAATAAGCCTCTAGTAAATGCAAGATAGAAAGATTCTCCTTTTTTTTTGGTGGCATCAACTCATATCACACTTTGCAGTTGTATGTATTAAAAATATTAATAGTTTAATAAATTAAATGTTTCTTTGTTTTTCTTTAGAGGTTGATATTGTAGGAAATATTCAAGCAACATCTCCCTGTTTACATCCCAGTGATCTTATAAAAGTGGCAGATCTGATCCAGAAGGAGGGGTTTGATTCTGTCTTCTCTGTTGTGAGACGGCATCAATTTAGATGGAGCGAGGTAAAGAAAGGAGGTAATATTTAGCTGTTTCTGGTTACAGTTATACTTAATCGATTTTCTTTTTAATTTTTTTATTTTCATACCTATGGTATATAGATTAAGAGTGATATTAGAGGCAGGGCCTGAGTTCTTGGAGAGGCATGAGATGGCTTAGAAATTCTTTTAAGTAGTGCTGTTTTGATATTGCTGATCATTGCTCAGCCTTTCTGTGATTGTTTCATAGAAATGATATCAAAAATTAAAATGTTATTAATTTGTCCAGGCTCAAAATATAGCTCCCAAAAACTTCACATGTTAACTTCTGCTTTGAGGGTATTCATGTATATGGAGACCTGACACTGAGGTCCTGTCTCAACTAGGAAAGTGTTTGTTCTTACTATGCAGTACTAACAAATGATAAATAATGCAAGGTAAAGTCTTAGTGAGGATGGGGTGGCAACCTCTTAGCCTGGAGACTTAGGGTTTGCTTCAGCGTGCTAATTTGGCTGCCAACTTAATGTCAAATTGCAAACTGCCTTTGAATCATGAGGACTGAACTCATATTAATTATCTCATACAGAAGAGTATGACTCTCTTTCCCACACAAAATAGGCCTCTCAGCTGCAGTTGCCAAGATGACTAAAGACTGAATTATTTACTTACAAATAAGGATTGTACCTTATTGTAGCTGTAGAAGTACCTTTTGTCCTTGTACAAAGAACTATTCTGCACATTATCTATGTTGCTTTTGTTTCTGTGATGGAAGCAGAAATATTTACTCCTTTTTCTAAAAATGGTTAGTTCAGATACTGTCACATCATTATTTTTATTTTTAAACAATGAATGTGTTACTTAGACATTACAATTATTCTGTTGAGATATAAATTGCTTCAGATGAAAATAAATTTTGTGAGTTTACAAAGCATCATGCTGTAAAAGAGCATGTGAAATAAATGAAGTTTGGTATTAGAGGTAAGTAGGAATAAAAGTCAGGCCTTTGTTTAGAATAAACAGAAAACTTGAACATTCTTATTGTTCCTCGTAAGATGAGAAATAACGTGACACAGTTTGTGAAGTATAGGAGGAGTATCAAAATCATGGATGGCATTTTAGGATTCTCTGGGTTGCACTTTAGGCAACCAAGTGAAAGTTGACAAATTGAGATGGTAGAATGGACATCTATGAAAGTCTGAATCTCATTTGGATGTACCATATGGCTTTCTGAAGTGGTTTTGTGCCACCTAGTCTCTATAGGTAGATTATTAACATAAAAGTCTCAAGGCTTACCTAAAAGAGCAAATAATTCTTTAGTATAAAATGACATCTAAAGTCTTTTAATGTGGTGAGAGATAATGAATCGTTCAGTTGCAAGGAGTATATGGGAGAACAAGGAATACATTGTGCAAACATTAGCAGCTTAAGGGTAAAAGCAAATGACCTTTCAGGAGGGTGGTGTTTCAGGTGACAGTGATTTGCAGGAGCATTATACAGTTTAGTATTGTACTCTCTCTTTTTTTTTCCTTTTTTTTTTTTTCCAGGTGGCTTTAAAGTACTGATTATGTTAAAAGAAATTTATCTTTTCCTATGTATTTCTGTTGTTCTTTCTGCATTAAGGTTTAATATTGATGCATGCTGAAAGAGAAAGGTGTCTCAGACTGGAAATGTTTACTTCATTGAGCACAAAGCTCTAGTGTATTTATGAAGTATAAGGTGTGTATATATACTAAAGCCTCAGGATGTTTTGAGTGGTTGAGAATGCCCTCTGACTTTTTAATGGTTACTATATCATGAGACCTGGTGAATTTTAGCTGCTTTATGCATGTGAATTGGGTGGCATAAGGACAGAAGTCTCTGGTTCCTGGTTCAGTTTCTCCTGCATGCACTACTGGCATTGATAACAATATGAGATCTTATGGGATTATGTTTGTTCAAAGGAACTTGTTTGTTTATTTATGGACACTGATTAAACCACTTATGAAAAGTTAATATAATGTGTATCCTTAAAAACAGAGTGTTTTGGGGAAGTGCCAAGATGTTTTCACAAGCAAAATTTCTTCTCATATGCTAATTTTTCACCTTCCAGATTTCTGGTTGGTCCTGTCAGCTCTTGGAGTTCATTTGGGGCCTTCCTGGTTTTAAGTGTCGGTAGCTGAATGGGGTTTTTTTGTGTGTTTACCCTCACTGTGAGTTAAACCCCTTCCAATCCTGTACATAGAGTACAGAAAGAGAGTAGTATTTCTTTCACATTGGCAAGGAAGGTCTAGAAGAATCTCCCCACTACTCCTGTTCGTAACCAATTTTGGAGCTGACAGCCTCTCAGGTTTTCATTGTTTTTCTTTAAGTTGGAATGAAAAATTTCCTTTTCTGCTAGAAATGCAGGGCAGTCCTCCAGTTTCTTATCCACCATTCCAAGAAAGAGCAAGTCAGTGATTCTTTATAAACGTAAGCAACGAGAGGCAATAACGAAAGAAGTTGGTGACTACATTGTGTCCTTAATTTTTCAACAGAAAGCTATTTAAAGAAAGCTAAGTGACTCTGAACAGGGATTCTGGAAAATTTATTTTGTTGTTTTTTGCTGTTAACAGAAAACAAAATGACAGAGCCCCAAAACCTGAATCCAGCAAAACGGTGCCGGAGGCAAGATTGGCCTGGGGAGCTGTATGAGAATGGCTCATTTTATTTTGCCAAGAGACATTTGATTGAGAAAGGCTACTTGCAGGTTAGTGCTTCTGTTTTTCATGCTCTTTCGAATAATGCATCTTTTACTCTTCTTAGAGTATTATAGAATGCTCAGAGGGTTCTGAATTCAAGAATGTATTTCTATTTCTGATGCAGTCAGTATGAAGTAACAGTGCTTTGACCTCAGGACAGTTTGCTTATTGTGTGTAACTTCACAGGGCTAGCGGTAGCTAGGGCAGTTCCAGTAACAGCATCCCCCACAAATTTATACAAATAATATTGAGCAGTATTTAGCTATAAACCTAAAACAATACAATACTGAGTTTCATATCAGTTCACCAGGATGTAAGTGTGTATCTTATCCTTAATTTTAGTGTTAATAAGGGTGTGAGACTGACCTTCATGCAGTGTCACAGGCTTCTCATATAATCTGCAAACTTGTAGTTTTAGCCAGTTTAGTCTTATGCCAGTTTGGTATTGTAACTTAAACAGTCTTTTTGCCTTTTCTGATGTTTACATCCTAGTGTACTAATGCAGAGCAAATGTGTTTACTTCAGCTTTCATTTTATTTGTGTGCAAGTATAGTCTCAGTTTTCTCATGCAAGACAAGTTCTCTATTATTTGTCAGCAGAACTGAAAAAGCCCAATGTAGATCTGTCCGTATTTCTAATGGGAATACCTTACTGAGTGCGTCAAGAATGCCAGGTTCTTATTTCTCTCTGTTCCAGGTACCTCACTACTACAGAGATACTAGCTTTAGGTCTATATAGTTTGCACAGACCTATGCAGTGCCAGCTAGTGCTATGTGGAGCTGCAAGCATTGAGCTGCATAGTACAATTGTGTTGAATTCTACATTTTATGAAGGTTGGGCCACTAAGTCTCTGAGGATCAGGGCTTTTAGCTTTTTAATTACATTGGGGTATGGCGGATATTTTTCCAATCAAAATTTGCAAACAAAAAGTAAGCATACTCTTAGCAAATGCTAAAGGTATTACTATTTTTATTTTAAAAGACCTAGTGAAATCAGTGTGATGTAACGACTAATGCATAACATCTTTCTTGTATGCTTTCTCTAGTTGTAAAACGGAAATTCTTATCAACCATTGCCTGCAGGAAGTTGTTTCAAGTGCTTGGTTCTGTGTCACTAGCAAAACATCATTATTAATGGTTCACTTATATTTAAGCTACTGTGACCACTGCATAACCATATACTTAGCTTTCATTACATGATACTAAATTGTACAGTTTTGTATTTGTATTAATCCAAGCAGAAAATTTCAATGGGTTCTGTTTTATTTAGGGTGGTAAAATGGCCTACTATGAAATGCGTGCAGAGCACAGTGTGGATATTGATATAGACATTGATTGGCCTATTGCAGAGCAGAGAGTATTGAGGTAAAAGCACTTTTTATTCCTTTATTTCTTTGATATCACTCATTGTTTCAAAGTATGGTCATATGAATTCATAACATGTTATGTAGTCAAAATCAAAGATAATTGGACAACTATATTTCCACCCATCATTTTTTCCTATCTCTGTTGAAATAATATGAATTACCTTAGCTATATAGTTTTTGATTGTTTGTTTTTAAATGTTCAGCTTGGGGAAAAGTGTAAGCCCCACTATACCATAGCAATGTGTTAGCATAATCTTCTGGCTTTTCCAGATGAGTTAACTTAGGCTTCTGTGGTCTGGACCACATTTACTGATGCACATGGCTGAGAGTTTTCATGTACAAGGCATGAGCTGATTACATCTTGCCAGCTGCCTTTTCTTTGCAGCTACTCTGCACCTCTCTAAGGAAATAATGGGTGGGAATGGAAGATGTTTTCTGTGCCTTTTTCATCCTTTTCTGCATTTGGTTTTGCCCTAAATAAATGCTACAGAACATGACCTCATATGCTAAGGAAATAAATCTCATCCTCATTTTTAAATAGACAGCATAACTGAGCTGTCTTTTGAATCGTTTGGGGTTTTTGTTTGAAGAGGAAGAAATATAGTTGGAGAGTGATGATGATGAGAAAAGGCATTAGAAAAAAAGAATTTCAAAGCTGATTCTTCTGTCTAAAGATCACAATTGTATTTGAAATATTTTTGTTTTGGAGTGTGCAAAAACTTCCATCCTAAAAAGATAACTTCTTTCTCTAGCTTTGGATATTTTGGCAAAGAGCCATTAAAAGAGGTGAAGCTATTGGTTTGCAGTATTGATGGATGCCTGACAAATGGTCGCATTTATGTGACAGAAGATCAGAAGGAAATGGTCTCCTACGATTATAGAGATATGGTTGGGATCGATCTGTTAAAGAAAAAAGGAATCCAGGTAAGTGTTTTTCTGAAGTGTGAGGCTTTTTTCCTGATGTAACCTGAACATTAAAAGATTCTAAAACCCTGCAGCATGGAAGTTTTTTCATACAGCTTTTGATCAAGAAGCATAACACATTGGTTCAGGGTTGGAACAAACGCTGTTCTCAGATCCCTTAAAGGAAAATAAGTGTTTTGAAAAAGTTTTCAATCTCATTCACAGTAGCTGTAGCATCTTTTTCTTTTTGTCCTGGAAAAATGTGGGAAGAAATTTTTATGGTGTTTTGCTAGCACCAATCATACTGTGTTCTGTGTAGTCTAGACGCTTGTTAATTAGAAGTGAGCTTTACCAAGCAGGGATATGTTGTTACCTCTTGGCTACAGAAAGGGAAGAAATACCCAGACAAATTACTTGGTTCAGCCTAGATCACCCATGATTGTTGCAAAGAGGGGAAATCAAATCCCAAACACTTTTCTCTGTGTAGTTGTTCTAGCTGTAACTTATGTGCTTTGAAGTTGTAAGAATTCAGTGTAAATGAAAAACTGAAACAACACAATGTAACATGGCTACTTTCATTATTGTTATTACTGCTACTAAATCCTGCTGATCTGAATATTTACTTGCATTTTTGTAAAATTAGTCTGCTGGCTACTTTCTGTCTCTGCTGCTGCCTTTGATACAGCTAGAAGAATTTTTGGGGGTAAGAACTAAGTACAGATTTAGCTGCCTTCAAAGAGCTGTAACTCAGTCCTGTTGCAGATGGAGATAGGCATGGATAAGACACAGGTAGCTATACCCCAAGTAAACTTCTCCAGATACATTTTTGGAGTTGCTATTGTAGGATTTTTTATAACAGGCTAGACGAGACATTCATGACATACTTTGATAGAGATGTTGCTGCCTTGGGGCTGTGAAATGGAGTAAATGGTTTTTCAAAACTCTTTCAGGTTAATTTTCTATGAGGCAAAAGGGGGAGACAGCTTGTAATTGTTTCTTTGTTGCCTGTGGGAGCCCATTTCCATGCTTCTTGTGACTTGGAACTTTTCATTAAAAACCTGGTCTTTGTGCTGCAGTTCATGTGTTTCTAGTATATGTTGCTGATATACTCTTGATTTGTGCACCACTCTGTTCATTCTGTACTTAAAATCAGTGACAAGTATTTGTTAGTATTTGAAAGCAATTAGGGAAGATAAGCTTGTCCACAGCTTGGACAAAAAACTTGGAGGGGTTGTGTCTGAGACTTTTAAAAATGCTTCTGCAATAGTCTTCTGTTTTTAGCCTACTTTGTAAATTGTTTCTGAAATTTTGAATTTGGGATGAACTTCAAGAGGTTAGTGTACTGTGCCACTTCAGTCCGTTCAGGGTTCTGTTGATGCTCTGAAGTCCTACTGTAAATACAATGATGTTATTAGGTAGAGGATTCACAGAAAATAATTCATAATATTCTACTTCTACAAATATTACAGAAATCCTCCTTGGGAATTCTCTTATTCCTTACTGTGGCTTAATTAGATGATATTGCACTAGATAGTCAGCATGCCACTGTACTGTGATATCCAGTATTTTATTTGGTACATGTTGCATTTAAAGAGACATGTAAATTTCATTTTTTAACCTCAAGGAAGCCTACAGAATGGTGTTTCACTTTCCCAAACCAACTTCAAGACTCTGATATGGTTTTGGATGCTAATAATTTCTGCTCTGAGTTTTGATTGAAGAAACCAGTTATTCACTGCTTTTCTGATATTTCAGAGAGCTTCTAAGAGCAAAACTTCTACTGTTTTCTAATAAATCAACTTATATGCCTTATTTCTTTGTATGTAGAATTTATTCTAACTTTGACTTTATTTTAATAGGTTCGACTCATCTCTGAAAGAGATTGTTCAAAAACGCTGTCAGCCATGCAGCTGGGATGTATAGCAAAAGTCAGTGCAACAAATAAATTGGAAGTCCTGGAGAACTGGCAAAAAGACATGGGTTTGAGCTGGAAAGAAGTTGCTTACTTAGGTCAGTTCCTTTTTTTTGCTAGTAAAATTTCATGTAGCGTGCACAAATACAAACTTCACAGTGCTGCTCAGCTTCAAAACAATTTGCTCTTTGTTAATATGCTAAATTTAAAGGGATTGATGTGCAAATTACAGCACACAATCACCAAAAGCAGGTACGTAATTTAAGGCTTGTTAGGGTACAATCTAAATATTAAAGGCATTGATGAATCAGTGTCTAATTTGGTAAGGGAAGTCTTAGTTGTTTTTATAATGAGAATTAGAAAGCTTTTGATATTACAGTTACAGCTCACAATTTTGAACCGATTCTTGTTCATTTCAGATGGATATCTTATAGATTATATTCTCAAATGGAAATGAGAAATGGACAGGATTAAAACTGAAAGCCATATGATTCTGTACGAAACTATTTCAGTGACAGCTTAAGTGTAGAGTCCTGCAAATGCTTATTCAGCTGCTCACATAATTTTCCAGCTCTTAGAGTACCATTCTCTTGGCTGAAGATTGTGTAAAGTGTGATCAGCATTTACATGTATCACTAAGATTTTCTGAGAACTGAGTCACATGGGCAAAGTGCTGTTGAGCTGCTGAGATGACAGTTGTGGCATGAATACAAATTTAAAAAAATAGATTAATATGAACACGGAAAAATGTTGAGTTTGTTCAGTTTTTCCCTTCTGTGATATTTTGGCTTGTCTGTCATTTTTCTCAATAGGAAATGAAGAGTCTGATGTGGAATGCCTGAAGAATGCTGGCATGAGTGGCGTGCCTGCTGATGCTTGTGCAGTTGCTCAGAAGGCTGCTGGTTATATTTGTAAAAGCAATGGTGGCTGTGGAGCTGTCCGGGAGTTTGCAGAACACATATTCCTGTTGTTAGAAAAAGTGAACTCTGCAAGAAAGCGAATGGAAGAAATTAGAAGGAGGGGAGATGAGAACAGCAGGAGAGGAAATTAGGAACTAATGAAAAAAGAGTAACACAGTTGGTCAGTCCTGCTTTTCTTCTTCTCCTCTTCTGCCCAGTAAGTGTGTATCTCAAAGGATGGCTTATCTTTCAAGTTTTGTGTTGCAGTAGAGTTAAAAAGGTGTTTCCCTCTAAGATCCCACTTCGATTAAGTGCTGATATTCATGATTGTATGCTGATAATCATGATCATGATTATTTTAAAAGCCATTTAAATGCAATGGAAAGAATGCTACAAAAGGTAGCGTCATGTAAATCTACTCTTAATCATTACTTTTGTCCTGCAGGAATGATATGTCTTTATTTCATAATCTGAATATTTTCAGGGGTCTATGATTTTGCATGACTTGAGAATTTGTAATTAAGACTTTCAAAAAATATGTTATTTAAGTTTTGCTCATTTGGTTTACGTTTCCTCTATCAAATGTCAACATGATGTTGTACTTGTGTGCTTGCTTTTTGCAGGATTTATCACTAGTAAGGAGGAGTTTTAGCCCATGCTGGAGAGGTCAGGTGTAAAATAACTATCAAACTTCTTCCTATATTTTTAAAAGATGGTCAGCTACTGTGAAACCAGTTAATATTACTGTTAGTTAAGAAAAGCACTTAAGCATGTGTTCAGTTTTAAGCTCATATATAGTTAAATGGCATTTGGGATTGTGCCTCTTATCTTTGAATCTGTTTATATTGGGTTTTATTCAAGTGCTTAAATTAACATACCCAAATGCTTTGCCAAATTTGGAGTTAAATTTCCCATTAACTTTGAGATCTTTGCTTTGCAGAAACTTGGTTTCTTTTTATGAAGGATTTATTGCAACCGTAATGAATTAAAGAAAAAAAAAAAAAAAAAAAAAAAACAACATACCACCAAACCCAAACCTTTAATGTTTATTGTATGGAAAAGTAACTGCTGTTTACAAAAAACAACCCAAAGCATAGTTGTTGGTTGTGGGTTTATATAAAATCTATATTCAGACTATTTTTAGCATGTTAATTTAAAACCATTGTATGTGTATGTTTGTATTTATGGAAAATACAGTTTTTACTGTGTCTTGAATTAAAGAACTCAGTATCTGTAAAAATTTGTGGAACTGACACTAAAAATATACATCAGTTTTCAATCCTAGTATTTATCATTGAGTCAGTTCTGCCTTAGGTTATGCTGAAAAATAAAAAATACCTGTGGTACACAGGCAATTACTACTGAGGTGAATAATAATGGCTTGTTATTTTTATTTTGTTTCTCTGCTAAGTAGACATTCCCAATATAATATCACCTGATATATTGCCCTGTGATTAACTTTGTGTTTACATTCTTTTGCAAAGTTAAACTGAAATTCTTTTGTCACCTGTCTACAGTGAATAGTTTACTGTACTAATCAGCTCTAAGTTACCATCTTAAGTATTTCCTTTCAGTGAGGTTTTAGAGTTCTGCACTGGATAAGTCACATGGACTTTAATAACAGGAGAACCACATTTTGGACAGAACTACAGACTTTGGTATAGGGAGACGAATTATTTTATATAGACTATGTTGTAAAGCTTCAGAAGTCCAGATTGGATGAACAGTTCAGGTTTGATGTTGTATAGAATTGGCGAAGTTTTCGGTTACTTCACCTTGTCGTTGTCAAGTAACTTGCTGATTTTGATTTCAATAACTGTTTCCTGGAATAGATAACTTCAAACAAGATTACTGTGGTGAACTTTATTCGCATTCCTTTTATGTTAAGAGAAAGCAAAAACATGACTAAGTGCAATTAGAAGAGAAATCTGAGTTGGCAATGCTGTCTGTAACTTGCTGTTTGAATCAAGAACTCTTCTGATGTTTCAGCAGTTTGCTGCATGTGCTGCATGTACATTGGGTCTCTACCTAAAATTTCTACATGTTACATGTATCAAAAGTAAATGCAGAAACACTTTTATATGAGCATTGGTAATGAGCAGAAGGAAATGGTAGCTGATATATGTGTTTTCACTTTGACAAATTCTTGTTTAGAAAAACATGGTGTAATTTTACATTGGGTGTGTAGGAAGAATATGAAGAATAAAAGAGCTCTAGAGACTGTTTACAAAAGACTGTTTGAGGATATGGGGGATGCATGATCTGCTGCCTGAAAGGTTCAGATTTGTGTTGCCCGCACTGGAAGGGAAAGTGTAACTATAAACTAGAATAGCATGAGGGATGTCTTAATTACTCTTCTTGACTTTATAGAAGATCCTCGATCATATGAAGGATTTAGGGGTTACAGAGGCAGAGACAGTGAGGATAACTCTAACAGACACCTTAAAGGGGAAATCCCAGGTCCTGGGCATGCTTTGAAAGTGTAGTGTCTTTTGCCAGTGCCTATGGTTTCAGTACATACCCTGGCACCATGATTGCCTTTCGTTAGAGGTGTGTAGTTCACTCAGACTAGATTTCAGTGGTCATTTTTGTTATAGCAGGCTAATTTTGGAATAATGTCTTTTGTTTGTGTGAGCCCTTTGTTTTTTACTTTAAATTGCCTACAATATTCCAAAAAAGATCTTAGATAACATGGCTGTTTTACCATAATTTTGTGAAACTGAAAAAAGTAAACTATGTAATAATTTGTTGTAATCTATTATGAAAAAATTGCTGATTACCTGAAATTTGAAGTAAACAGCGTTTTTTAGTCTTTTGAAGTAGAGAATAGTTATGGGATGATTTATGATGAATTTGCATACTCTAAATAATCCAGTTCCAAGTTCATGTGCCACATGAATGGATTATACCTGATGAAGGTGGACAGATTTAATGCCTAGATTAATCACATGCACGTACAGTTAGTTACTCAAAATCTTCATCTTGATCTGTGTTTGGAGACAAATCTTGAGTGTTTTGTGTGTGTGGTTATACCCTCTTAAATAAACTTCTTCACCTCCCTGTATTCCATGTTTTCTAATAGCTGGTTTCACAGCACTGTGTGCTTTGTACCTGTGTTTGTGAAAAGGTAAGATTCAGATCTCTCTTTTCTTAGCTGTCAAAGACAGACTACTATTCATATAGAAGGATAATACTGTAAATTGAGCAGAATATATTGAGAATTATTTGGCAGGATGTTCTCAGAATTCTTGTTTTGATTAGGCTTTGAGAACTCCACTGGTCTTGGCTGTTTGATGACTCCTGCAAGGAGTGTTGAGGAGATGGGAGAAGGATAGACAGTAACATATTGTAATTACATTTGCTAACTTTGGCACAAGAAGTAGGGGTTAGCCTTTCACCTGCTACTGGCTCTATTAATTTATTTTTATCTGATCTTTGTCCTATTCGATATATGTTTCTCTCCAGTTCTGTGCTATTTCCTGTAGAGTGATGCGATATGTTCTGACCTTATCTCATTTCAAATCAATATGAATCATATAAAACTCAGCCTTTTGAGGTCAGAGAGTCTTTGTAATGTTTGTTGATTTCAAGTTCTTAATACTTGGTAAACCTTGGGCAGACATTAGTTAACCAGCTTTTCCAGAGCCCGTGTAGGAAGTGGGGTTTTTTTAAATTATATTTTCTATTAGTATTCTCTTAAAACACTATTTCCTGTTTCCAGAAATAACTCCAAATGGGTCTAGTTACACCCAGCAGGACTAATTATCTTAAATGTCAGCGTTATAAGGGCTATAATAAGGTACGTCCAGTAGAAGAAAAACACTCTTATGCATGAACGTGTTGCATAAATGAGTTAGAAAAACTTGTCACTAATGCACTTGTCTGAAAAAGCCTTGGATGGTAGGTTTGTTTCTCATTGTCAGACAGATTTGTCTGTCCCCATTTCTGATTCTGGATACATTTGTGTATGTGGCTCCAGTTTAATAGAGCTTTCCCACTGCTGGAGATACTGGAGGAAAGAGAAACATTTGGGAGCAGTCCCATTCTACAGCTGTTTCTCACGTCTCTGTGGCACTACAGACCACTTCCCCTGAAAAAGTTGCTATTATTTTCTTTTTGCAGGTGGAAAGATTTTTTTTTTAATTGTTTATAAAAAACATGTTAAAGGGAATGAGCAGCGAGCAATGTGGAGGCAATGATACCAAACTATTCAGGTTAGTAAAGAGCAGGGCTGATGAAATTGAATAGATACATATAATTAGATTATCTTAATAGAAAAACAATCCTAATGTCATATATAAAAAAATATCCATTTCTACTGAGTGGTTTTAATAATGAAAAGTATCTATTGGTTTTAAGGGTGTGTTAGCAGTTAAAAAAGCAAACTGCATTTTAGGAATTACTAGGAAAAGTTTATAGAACAAAAAGGATAAAAGTGATTATTCCACTGTATAAATCAGTGATCTGCATGTATCTTGAATACTGCATGTTTTGTTTCTTACCATGTTAAAAAGGTTGTAGCACTCGAGGTTTGTGGGAGGACAAAATGGATGATGAAGTAATCAGGTTCAGTGTGAGCAATAGCCAAGGTAGATTTCTTCATCTTGGAAGAAGGATGACTGAAGGGAGTTTTGTTAGATACCTGTAAAACTAAGAGGGACAGGAAAAAAAAAAAGAAGCTAGCAGTGACCAAAAGCAGGTGCCTGAGGAATGTAAATTTGCCATGTTGTATCTGGCGGTGCTTTCCAGTCTTCTTGTGGCCTCAAAACATTTGCAGCTCATGGATTTCCAAAGTGGGCATGGCTTACAGACACTCAGTAAACCTCAGCACACTTAAAACAGCCTTTGGCAATGTGTTCTATGAGTCTGACACCTGATATGGTTCCTCTGGTTCTGAACCTTGGTTTCTTCCTCCTATTTCTTATACAGGAAATAGCGAAGTGCATTTTTGTCTTTATTTCACAGTATATATCAGTGGTTCATTATAAAATATCGGTGAGTAGCTCTGACACAGTGAGGATCAGGACATGGCATTACTATTACAGATAGAAATTAATCATCTAATCTTAAAAACTCATTGAAAAATAGGGCAAAAGTACACACAGAACTCTGTAAAGAGTCTGATGACATCAGCTGAATTGGCATCCATCAGTCATAGATAGTAATGGTAAATTGCTTAGGAAGTTCATGGACAAAATTTAATTGGAGGTTGGGAGAATATTCATGAAAATATCACATGCATGTCCTGTTTGTTCACATACTCTTGCAGACAAGTTTCTGGGCTAAATTGACATATATCTGAGCTAGTATGGCCACACTTGTATTAAAACGTGGAGATAGTCTCTCCAGGGATGTACCTTTTAACTAAGGCTGCAGTTGCACAACTTTTTATTGCCTGTACAGTCCATGTAAGAGTTTGACTATTTTTATTCTCCCACTTTTTTTTCCTAGTTACATCTTCCCACAGCAACACAGTCTCAAGTTGGAAGGGGATGCGTCACCGGTTGCGGATCCTTTTGATCACAGAATCATAGAATGGTTTGGGTTGGAAAGGACCTTAAAGATCACTGAGTTCCAACCCCCCTGTCATGGGCAGGGACACCCTCCACTAGACTGGGTTGCTTAGTGATGCCCAAGTGAAGTGTTGTGATTAGTTAGGTGAAGCCTGGTCTAAAAAGCTTGAGAATGGGATGAAGTAATCTGATCTAGACAAATACAAAACACCTCTGTTCATCTGACTGAATGAACTTAAAGATTTCTTCAAAATGTTTATTGTTATCTGCCTTTGGATTCATTCAATTCTATGAATGCTGCCATGTGCTCTCTTAAAGGAGCTGGTGCTGCACTTGCACCAGGCTGGAGTATGAATGGGTTTTATGGGCAGTAGTTCTGATGACTCGTGAACAAGCCCTAGTCCTGACTTGCCACATCCGTATATCAACATCCTTGTGTCTTTGTGCACTCTCTCTGCAAAGAAACCCTGGGCTGTCTGCAAGTCATTCTGCTCTTCTTCCTCTTGGATGCTTCATACACTGCCAGGTTTTTACCATCACGTCATTGAGCACCTTGCAGTTCATAAGAGCGAAGCTCCCAGAGTTTCTTAATTGTTTGCTTAAATAAAGCAAACATTTGATTTATAATGAAAGCCAAGAGATTTGAGGGGTTTTTCAGGGTAAAGTTGCAGGCAGTGCATGGCAAAGTAGAGAACAATGAGCTAACTGGATCTGTGCCTTGCAGTGTGTTTCTACTGATGCTTGGGCTGAGAAATGGCAACTCAAGTCTGGGCTCCTTCAATTAAGCTGCTGTCATTGGTGTCTGAGGTTAGATAGCACAGAGATACATGAGCTAGCTTTATATTGTGTTTCATTCACCTGCCAGTAAAGTCCTGCTGTGTCTTTTTTTATTATTATTGTAATATAGGTAAATCCTTAATTTAACCAGTAGGCAATGCTGTAAACTGATTAATTCCTCATCCCTCTGGAGTAGCTAGGCAACTAACTGCAGTTTGAGCAGCACAGTGATACCTACCTGGTTGTTGGATTAGGTCTAAGTAGTTTACCAAGGTCACAAATGACAGAGAACAACAAACCACAGTTATCCTTTGTTTTAGTGAAAGGCCTTGCACACAGAAAAGGAAAATCTGCTTTTATTACTCGTAAGCATCAATACTTGCTTACACGTGAATGCCATCATCTGTCCATATCACCCTGTCTCTACTGTGGCTGCTAGCAGATTCTCAGTGGTGCAGATTGATTATTCCTGGCTATGTCCTTGCAGATGCTGGCAGTCAGAAATGGAGGACTTCAGAAGCAGGCTGTGCATCAGGACTGTCCCTAGGTACCCAGACACACAGATCTGCTCCCCTCAAACATGTGTCTAATTCCCTTCAGTCTGCTTCTGCACCCCACAGCATCCTGTGAAAATGAATGCACAATTCTTGTGCAGAGCTTTGCAGTTAAAACACTACAGTCAATAGATGTCAGTGAAGAACAAACATTTATGTTCCTTTCCGAGGCAGTGCTTCCCTTTTTGCTGGCAGACAGCCTGTGTGGCTGTGGAGCCCACACCAGAGTGGACATGTCCCTGGTGCCGTGGGGTTGCAGTAATTTCCAAGAGAGCCACTTAGCATTAGCCTGCAGGACCAGTTTGGAAAGGACGCCTGGTAAAGAACTTGTGTCTTCACACTTTTCTGCCGCTGGGATTTTGGCTCAAGCAGCTGTTGGGTGCTCCCACTTGCTCCCTGATGGGGCCATAAGGTGCTGCTGCTCAACTCTGCTTGGCCAAGGAGAAGCCTCTTCTGCGGGAGCCCGGGAGTGGCAATGTCTCATGTACACCCGCTGTCTTTCACTGGCCTTTCCTATGGTTTGTCCTATGTGGCATGCTGGACAGCTAAACAGATTCAGGAAAAGGGGAGGACTGTCTCCTATCAAAGTTAATAGAGAAATTGCTACAGAATTGTCTTCCATGGTTGCTGGTCCCTTGAAAGAAGGTGGATTGTGGTCACCTGTTAGGCTGGAACTGGTGAAAGAGCAATATGGCCTCTCAGTCCTTTTTCCCCTCTTTCAGCGATCACCTTCACCTCAATGCTCAGCCCTTTCTGTCAGGCTTGATTCCTCCTGTCCCATCCCCGCTGGGCTTTTGCAGCAGGAGTGCTCTTGGCTCTGTCTGTGGTCTGTGACTGTCTGTCTTCTCTCATCGACCGGTCATGAAGCGAGCCCTATGGAAGTTCCTTCTGGTCCTCCACGGTTACTTTTCCAGCTGACAGATGGTTACAATTAAACCGTTGTCTTGATCACCTGGGCATCTCTGTTCCACCTAGACCCAGTACAGAAACCCACCAATTAATCTGCTGCCCTAAGTCTTCTCTATTTTTCTATGAATCCTGGCTTCAGAGATTACCAGAACTGTCTCAGATTCCTTCCCCTGCCTGCTCTTCCCCACCCTGTCCCCCCCCCTCACTTCTCCACACTCACTTGCATCTTCTACAAGGTGTTCCGGAAGCTATTTGGAAAGATTTTTTCACCAGTCACTCTTTTCCTCCAAGAACTGCTTTAGGCATCAAACTCATTGTATCGGAACTAATGTGACTTAAAGTCAGGTTGCTAGGATGTTTACCTGAGCACCTTTTATTCTCTGAGAGCTACTTTAGAAGATAGTTGTCTGATATTTTCAGGGAAAATGTCCTTGAAGCAAGGCCTGGAATTCAGGTGTTCCTCTCACAGGAGTTCTGTCCTTCTGAATGCTCTTGTTCTTTTTCATCTGACCCAAAGGCCAGCCTAGGTAGCAAGGAAAGCAGGCTAACTTCAACAAGACTGGGTAGAAGGCTCACATCTCAGCTCTGATGGCATAAATGTTTAATGCTGTCTTCTTTAATTAAATCAATCTTGAGAAGAATCCTTACTCAGGAAAGTGGAATATATTACCTGACTAGGAAAGCAGTAATGTAGCCATTTACATGTAATAGGGATTGCACAGGGCTTTGTTTCTTCCAAACCTAGTATTGCTGTGGTCTAGGTACGGTTTGAATCAGTATTTTTATATTTTGTGCATCTGAAATTTCCCTCTCTCCAAAAGTTTTACTGCTATAGAAAAAAGAAAGAAAAACAGGGAGGGGAAGAGATGTTTTTACAGCATCTTACTATGGAAGTTTTGAAATTTTTCAAACATCTCCATGACCTGCCAAAATGACCTGAGGACCCAGATTGAGAATTATTTGAAAAATTCTGTTTGAATCCCTCTGCTACAGTTGTAGGAAGGGGAGGAGGAGTAGCAGCACAGTGGGGAGAGCAAGAGAAAAGAGGATGAAAGAAATGGAAGGTGTAGCAACTGCTGGGAGGCCCTAGTTGCCAATAGCTACCATCACCTACCCCATCCTTAAGGAGTAGTGCCCAACCTCGCTCCCTGGACCTCTGACATTGGCAAGTTTTGCTATGCTGTCTGCAGCTGGACTGGGCTGTGCCAGTGTCTAGGATGGACCTGCTACCCTGTAGATCTACTAGCAGAAGCTGCTTTCTTTCTCAGGCTATTACTCACTGCCAACAGGTCTCTTCACTCTACCTCAGGTGTAGCTGCCTTGTGTAAAGCTTGAGTAAAGCGATATTTAAAGCACTTGGAGATTAAAAGTGCTGTGTAAGTACAAAGTGTTGCTGAGACGAACTGTATTTTGAAAGTCCATTTAACTCTGCAATGCAGTGCTAGAGGTCCAATAGCTGGCAAAACACTCTCTACCTTATATTCTAATGCTTTCCCTTCAGCCAGTTCAGGAGTGTATGCTTTAAACCCCCTCATTGATCCATGCGACATGTCCTCCAACTGTCCCTTCATACAGTTTCATGTTGTGAATATTTATAGAAATACTGCTTACAGCAGTCTTCTTAATGCAGTTAATAAACTCGTTTGCAAACTTTGCTTGTCCAGGGACCTTTTGGCTTTTTTCCATACTCAAAGGGCTAGAAAAAGAATAAGTCTTTAAGTAAAATGTTCAAGCATCTTCATTAGCTGATCTCTTGCTATTTATTAACAGTGGAAGAATGACACCTTAGAGGAGGGCAACAGTGGTTCGTGGCATTTTAGAGGGAGAGAGAGCTATTTTAGTGTCAGAAAGGCAAAGCAACTGAAACAAAATTCTGATTTCCAAATGGGTTATTTGCATAAAACAGTGGTCAGCAGCATCTCCCTTAAATCATGTTGAATTGGTAAATGGCAAGGGACTGCAGTCGAACAGGCTTTTGTCTGACTGATCTCTTCAGCACTTCTGTATATCATTTCTGCAGATGCAAAATTGGTAGGTATTGATGTCAGCTTGCACAAGCAAGGTATGAAATGAAAGGGCTTTGTGGCCAGCGTGAAATGTGTGGCTGGAGAGAGCATTAGCATTCACTGTAAATAACACACACACCCCCCCCAGTGGATGAGCTTGCCTTACAGACATGTACTTCCAGAGCACACAGGACTCAAAGCAGAGTAATCGGGCTTGTCTGCATGAATTTATTTTCGATCAGCTTTTGCTATGTTTTTTCTGCCTGATGATGCCTTGGAATTCTATGATTAGGGAAAACTAGTTGGGGGAGAAGAGTCCTTAAAGCCAGCCTACAAGGTAAATTGAAGGCTGGGACAGAAAACACATCACAAAATAAATTAGAAGAAAAATCTTCACTGAGTTCCTAGAACAGTCCTTCGAATGTGAACACAGACAGCTGATTCTTCGAAAATCTGTCTTATCAGGGCAGGGTAAATAAATAAGTCGTGCTCAGACTAAACTGTCTCTGAGCAGCAGTTTGTTTACCACAGTGGAACTGTTCAGTTCTATTGCACAAGGACTGTGAAGCAAAATGGTTCTCATCAAAACACTGGAAACAAGCATTTTGCAGGAAGAAAGTCAAGTGAAAAAAACCCCATGTTTATAGTTCCCCAATATATGGTGCAGAAATTTACATTAATTTGTGTCAGTTGCTTCAAAACCACAAACACTATACAGTACCTAACCCAGAAATAAGTTACATCAAAGAACTACATATTGTAAGAAAAAAAAAAAAAAGACATTTTAGAAACAAACATCACTTCAGATCTTCAAATGTACAGCTGCAGTTTTCAGCTTCAGTATCAATAACAAAGTCCGAATAAGATAGGCACTTTCCAAATCATTGTAGATCAGGGAGGGAGCGAGTCTGGGGTAAAATCTTTGTTGATTTTCTTATGATGTGTTTTTAGACTTTTAATATATTCAGATCGTTATTGTTTTTGGTTTTGATTTTGTTTTTTTTTCTTAACATCTTGGATAAAATTCCTCAACCAGATCTAAGAAGTTCCTCTTTGTATCCCCCTAGAACAAAAAATAAATAAAGTAGATTTGGTTGTAGAAAAATGGGTCTGATACCTGGCTCTGTAAAACCATATACATCTGCCAGCTGAAAACTGAGTTCAGCTCTGGCATTGTGTCGGAATTTTCCTATCCTCAAGATCTCCTGTTTACAGTTCTGTCTATTGGGAGGGCTAGAAACTGAATGGGAGCCCCCATTCAGAATTTCCCATTGATTGCTCTGTCTGTGTTTGTTGCTAACCGGGTATTGTTCTTCACATGGAGTCAAAATTCATAGATGAGACTTTTTGCCATTTTGCTGAGTTTCATTTTCTCATTAAATATCTCCTCAAACCTTCGATTCTGTTTTGGAGTGAAATGGTTCTTCCAATCACCAACAGTGCCTAGGAGAGCAGGAGGAGAACAACAGTGAGGCTAGCTATATTAGATATTAGGAACAATACTAGCTATTATACCAGATATTAGACTAGATATTAGGAAGACATTTTTTACTGTGAGGGTGGTGAGGCACTGGAACAGGTTGCCTAGGGAAGCTGTGGATGCCCCATCCCTGGAGGTGTTCAAGGCCAGGCTGGATGAGGCTTTGATCAACCTGCTCTGGTGGAGGGTGTCCCTGCTCTAGTGGGAGGTGTCCCTGCCCATGGCAGGGGGGTTGGAACTCAATGATCTTTAAGATCCCTTCCAACCCAAACCATTCTATGATCCTATGATTCTATTATTCTATTAATATATAGTACAGAGAATGATTTAAAGGCAGCCCGGTTTTGTTAATGTTGCAGTTGGCACAAATGATTAGTATACTATTAACCATAGTCTCTGCAGTGGGTCCTGGTCATGAGTAATTGTTTTATTGATGTGGTGAGACTCTGATGGAAGCAGCTGGATCATCATCTATAAAGGTTGTTAAACCCTCAGCTTCAGACTTCTCTAGTGCCAACAACACCAAGTGTTGTACATGAAGAGCATCAGGTTTCCTAGGTGATATTAGAGCTCTTGGCTGTCTCAGCAGAGATGCATCCTGCCACACCTGGGCTCTTTCACAGTCAGCAGAGGAGATGGTTACTTCTTGGCTGAAACCCATCTCAGCCTGGTCAACATCTGAAACTCATCAAATGGATGGTGCCCCAAAAGCAGCCATATGTCTCCATTGACTAAAGAAGACTCCTAAAAAAGGAGCCCAGAGTGACCTGATAGATGAATCCTGCCCTCACACCTGCTCCTAATCTCCAGGGCTTTCTACAGGTGGGATGTCCCACTACTTAAGTGGGCAGTTAACTACTTCTGGGTGACCATGCACACTCGTGTTCAGTAAAGTGTTTCAACTGTTTTCCGATTTGAGTAAACAGGAAATTGTTTTTTAAACTGACATATTTTAATGAGACTATGCTTACAGTTTTCCCTCCTGTGCTTCCTCTAAAGACCCTGCATCCCAAAACTGCTGACTAAAATAGCATTCCAAACAGCAAAGACAAGAAAAGAGTGCCTGAGGAATAATATATACAGATAAATCTTCTGTTAACTGTCTGAAACTAGCTAAAACTCTGAAATTTGCATAGGAACTACTTGGAAGTGAAACTGTTGTGATTTTTCAAATTTTTTGACATATCTTTTTCGAAGTTCACTGACTTAGAAAAGTATATCTGAGGTTTTTTCCTGGTTGTTTTTTTACAGACAGATTGTATTTTAGCATTTGCTTCAGCTCATTTGTAAAAGCATTCTGATTTAGCAAAATGTACCATTTCCCTATTTATTAATTGAAACAACTCTTAGTTTTAAACTATCAATTATTGTTCAAAAATTAGATAAGTAAAAATAATCAAAAACCATCTAAACATGATGGTTTTGATTTACTTATCCAAATCCGAGGGAGCTTCTGAAACGTCAGGAGCAAGAAAACAGCTCCTGCAGCTAGTTTAAAGTCACATCTGAGCTAAGCATTCTTGAAGATTTTACCGCAGATTCCAGCTTGGCCAAGGTCTGAAGACTGCCTAGGAGGCCATCAGGTGACTGAGTCATCCATTCTTCTGTTGTCATTGTCAGCATATTCCTTTTTCAGGAACATTACAATAAGATAAGAGTTGGTACAGAGGATAAAGGCTATGAGCAGTCTCCTTCAGAACAAATGTGTCTCACTCTTTCTCATTCTAGTAAACTAGTTGACCTTCACGAGGGGGCATGTTGTAAAAGACTGATGTGGTCAACTTTTAGATAAAAAATGACAGATAAAGAGTAATGCTTCATGAATCTTTCCTTTTAGCTCAAAAGCTCCCACAGAGCAGTATTAGGCAGACTTGTTCAGGATCCTCCGTGCTTCTCTAGTATAAGTCTGCATTTGCAACCAGAGGACTTAGAAAGAAAATTATTTGTAAGATGGCTTCAAACTGAAGGATCCTGTCACTGCTTCCCAGGGCTGACCCAGGGCATCGCTACAGTTCAGGAAAGACCTGGACTGCTGCCTCTGGCTGGATTCCCACTCATTCTGCTGTGTTAAGCCCGGCCCAGGGAATTTACCTTTTCGGAAAATCAGCTTCCTGTTGGATGTCAGTGCACAAACGGTGTGACTGGGATCACTGTTCTCCTTCTCTGTGTCACTTTTCATCTCTGAGAATGAGGACTTCATGCAGATGTCTTGGATATCATTGTCACTGATGTTTAAACCCAGGAACAAACTAATTTCCTTTACAGTCTTAGGAAGATCCTGAGGTACAAGAAAAAGAAAGCTTTTATATTTCTGAGCTGATTATTAGGCTTTTAGTTTATATGAAAATGATCCTTTTCATTACATATCAAGTTTATTACACACTTATTTGCTTTCAAGCAAAGCTAAACATGTCATTGGACTGTGTAAATTACAGTTACAGTAAACCCGATTCCCCTCTTACCCACACTCACAGAAATTAGTAAATGCTGAGTATGTGATAACAAATACAGTTACATTGGCAATTTTACTCCCAGTTCAGGTAAAGTATTCTCCTGTCTCTCAGAATTATTTCACTGGGAATAGAGAAATACTCAAAGCTCAGTTTCTGTATAAGTGGTTTATTTCATTGGAGGTGCTACATTCAGAGATCCAACAAGTGACTCAGGATCCTAAATGGTTGTTCCTCAGAGTGGATTTTTTTTTTTTTTCAAAAAAATGGACAAAACTATTTTAATGGAAACACTAGAGAGTGTTTTCTATTCACCTAGAAATTCATTCTCTGAAAGATAAAGTGTGTTGGTATTTGACTTTTTTTTTAAGAATAGCAAAACAGTTTCTGCATAATGATTTAATTTCATCAAAACTTTTTTCCTACCCTCCCCCAGCCTCTAATTTTATTGTTTATTGGGAGCACAAATCCCACTGACCGTGAGTAGTTCTATTGTCTTACATCAAATTTTGAAAAATTTCCCCTGAAATGGCAGGCACAGCAGGTTAATGTGTAGCCCTCAACAGATGTCCTTGGTTAGTCTTTCCATTGGACCAAGAAGGAGGAACTTAAAATTCTTCCTGTAGCCTGGGGAAAATCATGTACGATGTGTCCCACTCCTGCATCTATGAAGTGCAGCTCTCATAGGATTTGATATTTATATAACTTGTGCTGTCAGAATTAGTTCACTAATATAAAGTTCTATGCAAATACAAAATATGTCCAAAGACATACATTCACATTTTCCTCCTTCTTTTTCATTATAATTTGCTCTTTGATATTTTAATGATGTTAATTTACAAGTAATGCATTCTGAAATAAGGGCAGAGAGCATATTTACCTTCTTCATGTCTTCATAGAACAAAAAAAGGATGTTTTTGTCATTTTCATGTTCTTCCCAACTTAGGAAATGATCAAACCAGGATCCGCAGACAACTGAAAAGAAAACCCAGGTAAAAGAGATTCACAGAAACTTTATTTATTTATTCATAAATAACTCTGATGGTACCTCACACATTTAGGTGAATGATCCCTTCATAATATGTACCCTATGTTCCCCTAAACCAGATTCAATTCTTTTTTGTAGTGACTCAAACTTACAATCCAAAGAGGTTACCATTCTTATTGGAATTCATTTTCATATCAGAGATGCAGATAGTATTCTGAGATATGATTCTGTAGTGGAAACGGGCTCCAAATCTAAGGAAAGGCCAATAATGAAGGAAAATGTGTTGGCCTAACAAGATCTGCACATCTTAGCAAATGTCTGCATGTCTGTGGTCACAACTAGAAATATGATCACTTCGCTAGGAAATTAAATAAGGAGTCTGTTAAATGGATCACACTGTTGTTAGCTCTATTTTGTCCCAGCAGAGGGGAATCTGTATTATTTTTAAACATCAAAGAAGAATTATATAAAGAAGTTATGCAAATACATCATTCAGCCAATGACATAGATAACTTAGAGTTTTATAGTTGATTCATGGTACTTGTTTTGTCTGAATGCTCCTTTTGCTGAACCATGGGAGGACAGCTAAATTTCAGCTTTCTTTTAAAAACAAAATTCTGACCCTTCTGGTTGAAAGAAAAGATGGACTGCACTGAAAGCCAAGTTGAGAGCCTCTTGTAGGGCAAAGAGAAAAGGCCTGGACAGCAATCACAGCCAGCACTCTCCAGAACTGTGACTTTGCTTTATAACCACCACCAGAAAAGTATAATATTGTAATGGACATCATTTTGATTGCAAACTTTGAGTTGTAGTTAAGTATTTTGCTGAATGCTCCAGTCTGTAGCCATCTCCTGCACATAAAATGCTGTCTAACCGCAAGGCACGTGTGCTCCACAGTGTGCAATTAAACCCTGCTTTCCTGGTCAACCACACTGGGGATGTGGCCAACAATAACATAGAATAGCCCTGTTGGCTTCAGGGGTACAGCATACAGCCTCAGAAACTCCAGGGACAGCATCACAGTTGTCCCTGTGTGTCCTCGTGCTTGTTCTGAACTGAGATTAACTCTGCAAGAGTCTTACAGGATCTGAATCAAGCAGCACGACCTTTATATGTTTCTAGTAGGAGCAAAAATGACAAACTCTCTCTCAGTATCACCTCTTACATCAATTTCTGTTGTAACCTACATAGTTGTCTTTTTGTGCCTTGCATAAGCACACAAAAAATAGAAGGAGGCTACTAATTTACAGATAAATGGGAGATGATGTTTTTAAAATTTAATATAATCCTATTTTATTTTTTTCACTACTGGATGTTCAGAGTTGGTATGAAACAAGCCAAGATCCTGCAAAGCACTGGAGTACATGGCCTAGGGCTGGTCTGAACTAGGAACACAAGATCTGAGACAAAGCCCGCACAAATCCGTAGACAAATTGACTTCTGGACCTTTGATGCTGCAATGGCACTTTTCCTTCAAAGTTTTCAAGCTGAGCTATCATTGTTGTTTTATCGTCATTATGGTTGTATAGCTGGAAGACAAGTCCTGAAAGGAGCAATAAAACACTTAAAATGGGAGTGGATACCTGGAACATGGTCCTGTTGTCAGCTTCTATGCCACTACTGCCACTCATAAAAATCTCACTCCTGTCCTTGGTCTTTGGACCCCACTACTAAGAGAACACATCAGGCAGAGCGTGTGTAGGAGGGCTTTATGGAAGCATCTAGACTCCCTTGGAAGAGACACCCAAAGTTGTCTTCAAGATTGCATAAGGCACTACATCTGCAAGCATAGCTCCCAGTGCAGCCTGGGGATGGTCTCCCCGTGTGGCCCATTGCCTGCACTTTGACATGGCAGTGAGCCATGTAGAGCTGGCTGAGCACCTTCAAACAGAGCGCCTGCCCCACCAGCCTGCTCACCGAAGACAGGAGCTGGCTGCGGTGAGCCCAGCTGCCCTTACATCTGCTTGGGAGGAGCTGTATGCGCATACCTCTGCTATCAAAGTTTAAACATGAATTCTTGGTGGGAAGCAGCCTGTTATTGTCGTTTGCAAGACAAGGTTGGAAGTGTTCTAACACAGGCAAATCTGCATAAGAATCAACAAATTGTCAAGGGTTTCAGAGTGTTTGTGGGAAGGAACGAAATCAGTAACTTGTCAGTGACAATGTGTTTTTTAACAGATATGTCAAAGAACAGCAAAAACCTGCAAAGAGCAGTTGTGCTGAAATAATGCAGCCGCTTATCAAAATGTCTCCTTGCAGGGCTGAAGATAGCATCCTATTATTTGCTCTCATTTAGCTTGGCATTAGAATTTATGGTGAAAAAAACCCCGACTCAAGCCATATGAATAAGGAGTGCAATAAGGTGTTCTCACACAGTTCACATTCCTTAACTCTTTCTGTGCATAATAAGCTAATGTAAACAGCAAGGAAAAAACATAACATTTATCCTTACCATCTCCTTTTAAGAACAAGTCAAAGAAAGCTGGCCAGGTGTCTATAGTGGGAAGGTTTGGGTTATCTCTGTAGTAATGATACATGGAAACTGCGATATCTTTTGGATTTCTGCTGATGTAAATCATCTGTAAATAAAGACGATATGGTTATTAATGATAATATCCTTCCTTTATTTTAGAGGAGCTCTGTGCATAAATGTAGCAGTGGTGAATGAAATTGTCAGTAGTGGTTAGTAAACAATTCCATGTGGACAGAGGTGTGTTTGCTACAGCTGAGTAATGTTTATGTTTTATGAAAGCTGCTGTGTTCATAGTAAAAATGAGTCTGTGTACTATCTCATAGATCTAATATATAAGATCATTTACTAATTAACATTCACAGGACAGCTGCAAAACATAAATATTGGCCTTTTGTTCAAAATAGCCTTATCCAAAAAGTCTGGATCTGAGTAATCCTGAAATTCTAAACTTAAACTAAAGTCTGACACCCAGAGCTAATTTTCCTAAGACCTCCCACACTAGCACGGGAGGAATCCAAAAGAGTGATCTGGATGCGTCTCCCACATTTCAGTTCTCCTCTGTTTGCCCAATGTCTCTTTGGGTCTTCAGAAAGATTCAGTAGGAGGAGCAGAATACTTTCACCTCGAGAACAGCCTGTAAGTACCCAGGATAACTATTTTCTAAGCCAGTGCTCCAGCCAATAGGAAATGGGGCCGTGAGAACAGCCCCCATGAATAATAATGTATTTCTGATAGAAAGATGTTGATGTATTTTGTGTGGTGCCTGGTATACAAATCACTCCGTGGGAGCTGTGGAGCAGGAGAAGAACTGAAATGCTATCCCAAGGCTCTGTTCATGCTGCCTTCGACTGCTGGTCAGCTCTGTCTCCAAAATTCACAGCAAACCACTTCTGGAAACTGTAAATAATTTAAAAACTATAAGGAGCAACAAGACAAAAGCAACAAGACAAGCAACAAGATTCCTAACAGTCACTTAACATATCTTACTGCTTTAATATCTTTTTGCCTTACCTTGCATTTTTTATTCTTAAAATTTGTAGGTAACATGTTGTAGTCTAAGTGTGTTGGGATGATTCTCTTTGTTGAGAGTTTATTCAGTTCCTCCAGTTTGGAAATATCTCCAAATTCAATGGGAGATGTTAGTGTAACTTGAGTATTGTAAAGCTTTGTTATAACTCCTGCAAGCCAGTGAGTGCCTGCAGAAAAGTAATTTTAAGGAAAAAAGAAAGGAAAAAAAGATTTGTTAATGAGAAATATGTGGAACATGCATTTTGCTTGTGGAAACAGCTTGCTAGTGCACAAATAATGCTTCTAATCCCCCAGATTCAAGGAACTTTACATAACTGAATAATCCCGTTGGCTCCCGATGTATAGGTACTGGAAAAAATACTGGGATATAGCTGAAGTACAAAGTAACTCTTTGAGAAGTGTTAATATTGGTACCAAAGCAATCTCATTAGACAAACTGCTTGTCAGCTGAGAGGTAATTATATTATTTTGATAATTTATTTTAGAATAAACTGTTTGGGTTTTTTTTTTTCCTTCTACAATGTTGAGTCTGTATATTTGGAAAGGACTATTGAGTTTACTCTTTGGTGTGTGCTTCTGTGTGCAAGTGAGGCAGGGGGAGAGGGAATAAGAAATGAATAATCTACAGCTAAGAGCCTTACAAATAACTTAATACAACTTTTGACTTGCTCATAATTGAATGTAGAAAGTCCTCAGGAAAATCCTGCAAGTATAGATTTTGCTTACAAGAAACAAATATTTTTTTGCTTTCCAATATGAAAACGCCTGAGATTATTTTCAAGTAAAGAATCAAAATGTAGATAAATAACCTTTTTTTTTTTTTGTAAATTGAACAGTTACTGACAGAATAATATATTCACATACTCAAGCATCCTTCCCTATTTCTTGTACACAGACATTTCTCAACTAGTTTAACCAGAGAACATGAAACAAACAACTGAGATTTTTTGCAATTAACATCTAAAAGTAGAACTTACCAGATTTGGGATAGGAAACCAAAAGTACGTCATCTTCTCTGGCGTCAAAAGTATCCAAGGCTTTTAAAAGTTCTGGAGAAGACCTGGTGGTAAAGGGAATCCCCTTAAACGTGTGAATGAGTTCTGCCTCACTGGGGTTGGACATGGTTGCTTAAGTCTTGGATTCCTGCAAATCAGATAACAGTGAAATTACAAGAGGATTTAAGAGTCACTTCTAAGTCAGATGGTTTGAAGTGACAAATTGAAACTGAGCAATACAAACGTCATGCTTATATACTTTGCCACACGCCACAGAGTCCTACCAGATATTGATTTTTCCAGGTAATTGATAAAGGCAACTGAAATATTAGAGGTAACTTGATAAATAACTGAAATGCAGAGTCATGAAAAATGCATGTAATTTATTAGCAATCCAGATAAAGTAATGAGGTAATAGTCAAAATATATTAGTTGTGGCAAATTACAAGAATGAACTTTATACGTTGCCTTAAAATATGCTTAATATGATTATTCTATAAGTTGTACTCTGTTGGAAGCTGTTTTAGCTTCCAAGGAAAAGGCTGCATCTTAAAATACTTTTATGAATACAAACAAAATGTCTTATTTTATGTGAGTGAAATATTTTTGGTTTTGTTTTACCAAATATACAACAGTGTAACAGTTTTCAAAAGTGTAAATTGATTCCAAGTGCTTGAATTTTGTGATGTTAAGGAGCTAGTTTTTGAACATTTTAGAATTTCAGCCTGAGGCATCTTAAAAACAGAGGCATTTAGAGGCACAATCATTTTTTTAAGCTGTCATTTGTCTCCCTAAGAGGAGTACAGACAATAGAAATCACAAATTTAAAATTGATACTTAATATTGGTTTGAATCCTGCACATTTCATGACTAGAAGTGGGTGAAGATCTTAAAATCTTTTTGCAGAGTATGTGTATTCATCAAAATAAAAGTTGCTTGAAGGAAAGTGGCAGTTCTCAATTAATTACCTGTTTTGAAATGGGGGTTTTTTGAAAAAAAATTGCATCTGTGGAAATCATCATTAATGTTTTTCAAACTGAAAGCTCCACTTTTGTTTGGAGTGACCTTAAGCAATGTGCATGCATCACAGTAAAATAAATAGCTCAGTTTTGAACCAAAACATTTTGGAATGCTTAATATTTTTAATTTATCTTTCAATGGCCAAAAATTAATTTGCTATTTTTTATATTCTTTTCCTCAAACATCCAGTGGGTTTCACTATTCCTGTTGAAAACCTCCTACAATATATTCAGCTGAGGCCCTTCAATGTCTTCAACTCAACTTGAGAACTTGCATGTAAATCTTGTTTTAAAATAAAGCAGTCCTTCAGGAATTCCCCAAGTTTTTCAAGGTCCCAGTTCTTGTTTTATTATTTATGATAACTTAGGTTGCGTCATGAGAGCTGACTGCCGAATTGACCTCCCATGACCCATGGTAAGAAGTTAATGATTAGTGATGCTCTTCCAAGAATTACCTGAGCAGTCAAGATTACTCACAAGGAGTATGGACACTTACCAGCTTCTCTACTTGCTTTCTAATTCAATCTCCAGAAAAGCCAGAATAGTAAGATTGATTCCTCCCCCCAACTTTCTTTCTTTGCAGAGTTGCTAGCCTACCAGTTAAAGAGAAGTCAAGTCAGCAAGCCTAGATCTTCTCACCTGTGTTGCCCATAAAGTTGCCCATAAACAGCTATCGCCTGCAAAATGTGCCCTGCGCCATCAGTAAACTCCAAGTTCCTGTTATGCAGGGCCAGGTAGGGGCCAAAACTCATGGAGATTATGCTGTGGAGAGATGTTCCCTATCACCAGGGGTGAGAGGAGATGGGGTAGCCTTTCCAAGAGGTAATCAAGTGAGCCAGTGAGGGTACAAGAAACACAGATACTGATGCACAGATAGGAGTTGGGGGATCTCTCAGTGGTGAGGAGCTTGATGTTTTTCTTCAATCTGAAGACGTAAGCCATTGCTCCATATCTCGAGGTGTAAATCCTTAAAAATCTGTCCTCTGTCAACAGGTTTCACTTTGGTTACTTCAGGTATACAAAGTATGTTTGGAGAAATAAAGACACCTGTTTCTGTGTTATTCTGAATATCTGTATTAGTCTGAATACAGAGATTTCTAAGGTTTATTTTGCAGTCATCGTTTCAGCCATATGCATTTAGCACAAGCTAATAAAACTGTATTACCTTGACCAAGGAAAAATAACCTTATTGCAAATTGCGTTGATATTTACAATGGCTTTTCCCTTTCATTGCTTCCAGCATTCCTATTATGTTTTCAGTCAGCACATTTGCCTAATCTAATCACTTAGACCTTAATTAATCATTCACAAATGAAATGGCCAAGGTGTAAAACAGAAGCAATACAGTAGCAAAGAAAATTCCGATCCTCTTAACTCATCTCAATTGCTTTTTATATTAGCTTCTCTTTCCAGCATGCTTAATGATAATCCAGGGGAATCAAACTGAAATTGGTCCTCCTCAAATGCTGCCTATACTTGGAAAACAGGGCCCACCCCTGCAACAACTTAGGGAAAAAGAGAGTATTCAGCGCCTTGCAGGAAAAAGTTATTATAAAAATTACTCTAACTACATTAGAATAAAAAGGACATTATTATAAGTACATTATATAAAAAGAGCACGAGTTTAAAGAATGCCATACCAAATCCTCCATCCAACTTTAACTTTCTCCATGGATGTAGGCTACCACTGATGCTTTTTGAACCAGATGAACATGGGCATGGCAAGCTAATCCCGAAGGATTCCTGTATCTATTGCCTAGGCCTCTGCCAGAGGCTCTGAGGAGCTTTTCCCAGCATCAGATTGTCCTTGTCCTGGTCTCTGTCCCTACTATCAGTACAGATGGAGTGCACATTTTACCAGCAGGTTTCACAGATACTTGCTAGCAAGAGAGCGATCAGTCCAGCTGCTTCTGTCTCTGTGTCTGACTTACCTTCTCCCATCTATATCCTTGTCTGGGTGAGTGACTTCTTTTTGTTGCTTTAAGTGACTCAAAAAATTTGACTGTTCTCCACCCTGCCACCTCCACTTCAGGCTCACCATTCTCTTCTCTGCTTGATAAAAAACAGTACACCATGTATGTCTCCTGCAAATGAAGATTTCTCAACTGAGGCCAATCACAGCACTATTCCCCTCCAAGCACATCTCAGGCAGCATGTACTGAAAGAAATAGTGACATTGTGAAAAATATGCAGACAACATCATATGTTTTGGTTATGCAAGTCAGAATTTGGATGTACATACACAGGGTTCTGACTGTTTTTAGCTATCACTGTCAAACATCAGGTTTCTCATTTTTTGAAACACCCTTAAGCCATGAAATATTTCAGTCTTGTCATATTGACTAATGAATGGAGAGGTAAAACTGACATGGCCAGTCATAAGGTTTTCTTGCTCTAATTCTCCACCAGATACACCAGTCACCTGATATTAGTAGAAGTTTTGTCCATGAAGATTGTCCCTTTGCATCTATGTAAAATTTGTACACAGGCTCTGCAACAATGATGAAGGATTGACATCTTTCAAGACTGTTTGAGTGCAGAATATCAAACACAGCTGCTGCTACAAGTTGTACAAGACTGATCTCCAATACAGAAGTTCAGCCAGGAAGTCCACGGTTACAGGTAAGCTGTGTAGTCCCTTCCACAGTTCCAACTTCTTTTCCATACCTCCACAATGATCTGAACCCCACAGTCTTTTCTGTAGTGATCACCCTGTCCAAGCTTTGCTTTCCCATAGCGCAGAATGGCATCCCTATTTATTTTAATGCTACAACTGAAGTATCTCTTCTAAGCTTATGGTCAATGATTATTTAATAGAGACAGCCTGCAAAATGTATATTACGGCATGACCGCTCAGACTGATCGGGAAGTTAGGGCATCTCAGTGCCTAGATGTCGACAGTCAACGCTGGGCTTCTACACGGTTCTAAAAAACCCTCAGATGCAGGTGGATGTAGGGCTGTTCCCAATACACCAAGACTTGGCTGAGCTGTAGCAATTATCCATTGCAGTAACCAGCACTCTGAGCTGGTCCTAGCTATCAGGTAGCGTGACAGCCAAAACCACTTCACTGGAATGGGCATTGCATTGCTTTACACTTCCAAGAGCAGTCCTCTACCTGGCAGGCTTTCTTGCAGTGCCTGGACTCTTGCAGAGAAGCCTTCCTTCATTGTCGCATAGTTCAATACTAATCAAGTATTATGACATAACAACTCTGATTTCAGAAATCTCTGATTTCCTAGGCATTGCTATCTGTAGCAGCTACACCTGTATTTAGGTATACTGGGAAGGAAGTCAACCATATGTGCAGGGTCATGCTGCATTTATGGCATGTCAGATTATAAAGTTCCTTGACCTTTTTTTATCCCTCTAACAAAAAAATCATTACCTGAGGGTATTTTGTGCCATATCTGCAACTGATATAGCTAATCATAACAATCCGGTTGCTGCCAGCAGAGCTGTGCCCTTTGGAGAGCAAGCAGGCAAATGCCACAGCTGTGAGGTTACCACTACCACCCCAGCTCCTGCCCTTCAAGGCTTGAACTCTTACATAATGGAAGACCTGAGAGCAGGGGGGCAGGCAAAAAAGAAAAGCAAACTAGGATTTGAACCTTCATTGGGGTAAAAAAGATGGTGCTGTGTACATGCAGGAGGGCTCAGCCGGGTGAGGTCTCTCCCTGGCAAGTGCTTGTCTGTCAGGGTGGGGTTGCCTGGGGACATTCCCAGGTCCCCAGGGTGAGAGGACAGGCCTTGTTGGCCTGGTTTATTTTCTGCTTATCTTTATTGTCATGTCTAATGTGGAGGCTTACTGAGACAGGATTAAATTACAGAAACTAGTGAGTCACCCTGTTATTGACAATGCACTAGTACTTCAAGTGGTGATAGCAATTTCACCAGTGACTTGAAATGGTTCCACCTTGTTTTGATTTGTTAGCATAACTGCATAGAAATATTCTGATATTTTGAAGCACACATACAATAGTAGGCTAAAGTATTCTATAGGGAGCCAGACAAATTCCAGCAAAAAAGCCTTTTGAGTTGTGTGTCCTTCAGACATCTCCGTCCCGTGGAGCATCACTGCACAGAGAAAAATCAGAGCAAACAAGTCTGATGGCGAACACTATCCTTTCAATTCGCACACTGACTTTAAATCCAGAAGCTGGGGAAAACAGCAGTCCATCTAACCAGAACTACCCCTGAGAAGGCTTGCGGGCCATAACCAGTGTAAGTGTACCAAGGGGAAGACGAGCCCTTGTACCCATATGCACAGTGAGACAGTGGCCAGCATGCAGGCTGTTGCACTCTGTGCCAGCTCTCAGGTGGGTCCAACGCAAATGAGCAGGGTGACCCTGAGGTAAGGGACAATGCAGTTTACATTTGAGGGAACTGTCTGGAAACCTTGGGCTCATGCAAATGCCAGAGGGGAGCCAACCTTGGCCACAAGGGACCAGAGGCCTCCAGGTCCCAGAGCTCCACACAAAGCTTGCAGAGCCTCACAAAGGACAGCTGACAGCCCCATTACACCATGTCTCATTTGCCCATATCCTCATGACAGCCATGGGCCAGCTAAGGTGCTGCAGTGTAAGTCAGGAGCCAGCAGGCACCTCCGGTTTTGCTATCCCTCCACCCAGCCCACTATGACAACTCTGCAAGCACCTCTCTTCTCCCAGGAGGAAGTAAAGCAGTGATCCGCCAGTGCCAGCCTCCAGCCTCGGCGTTACTTCTCCCTGACCTAAGGAGGCTGACTTGCGGGCTCCAGGTCTGCACCCTATCAGTCAGGAGATACCACTCAGGACATTGACATGGAGACCTGATAGTGACTTGGCTGCAGGACACCTATCAGCATTACAGACGTCACTTTGCAGCATGGCTCCTATGTGCAGCAGAATGGTCCGATGAAATACCTTGTTCTTAAGAAAGGGTGCCTCTGTAGCAACTGAGAGGAGTCTGTTACAAACACAAAGGTGACATGTCAGGTTACCAAGGACTTCTTACCTTTTGACATGGTGGAGGGGTGAGGTTGTTTCTTCATGCCCAAGAGAGATTTGGCCAGCAGCACCCACCACCCTGAGTTACAAACACACTCTTCAGACCCATCCACACCTTCAGATGCCTCCCCATAGCAGAGAGCTGAGCCCCACAGCCCCCTTGTAGGGATGGCCCCCTCCACCTCTGCCTCTTATGCAGCAGAGCTGGACTGCCTTGGTCCTGGCTTATTTTAAGGTCCTTAAAGGTGTCTCAGACACAAGTTATTAGACATGAGCTGTAAAATGTTACAGGAAAATCAGAAGGTGTTAGAGAGGAAACATAGCACCATGAAGAAAGTTAACTCCTTCCCAGCCAGAGCCAGGACAGCCCAGCAGTCCCCAGAACTGTTGGTCACTCCTGGACAAACAAATTCATTCCAAAGTCCAAGCAGAAGTTATTTGGCTACTATTTATAACAGCTTTCTGTAATAGGAACAGGAATTGAAACACAGGCCAGACCCAGACTGGATAAGTGACACATGTTGTTGTGGTTTAAGGCCACCACACAGCCTCTTGCTAAAAACCTCATGGGCTGAGGCAAGGACAGGGAGGGTTTACTCACCACCTATGGTCATGGGTGAGAAACAGACTCAACTTGGGAAAACACAAAAACCAAATTTATTAACAATCAAACACAGAGCAAGATAATGAAAAAGAGAACTACATCTTAAAAAGGCACCTCTCCCCCACCCCTCCCTTCTTCCCAGGCCCAAAGGCTTTGTTCCCGATTTCTCTACCTTCTCCCCCTGCCAGCGCAGCAGACAGGGAATGGGGGTTGTGGTCAGTCCATTGCATGTTGTCTCTGACGCTCCTTCCTCCTCAGGGGAGGGCTCCTCACAGTCTTCCCTGCTCCAGTGTGAGGTCTGTCCCTTGGGAGAGTCCTTCACAAACTACTCCAGTACGAGTCCTTCCCATAGGCTTCAGTTCTCAGCGTGGGTCTTTTCCACATACTTGTGGGCTCCTTCGGGCAGAGTTACTTCTTCCAGCGTGGAGTCCTCCACAGCTACATCTCCATGAGCTGCAGGCGAGCTCTGCTCTCCATGGACTGCATGGGGACAACACATGTCACCATGGTCTTCACCACGGGCTGCAGGAGAATCTCTGGAGGGGGGCACCTCCTGCCCC
>NW_010122852.1:34827-39017 GCF_000699245.1 Pterocles gutturalis
GGCAGCAGCTGGACAGATGGACCGGCCGGGCTAGGCCCTGCCTGGGTCCACGCCCCTGTTCCATGTGCTGTACCCCCTCTTAAATCCATTATTCGCAGAGGTGCTGATGGGCTCAGCTCTGGCCAGAAGCAGGTTTAGCTTGGAGCTGGGGAAACTTCCAGCAGCTTCTCACAGGGACCATGTCGGTAGTACACCCCTCCACCCCACTACCAAGATGTTGGAGCTGGGGGAACTTTTTGCGGTTAGTTACAGGAGCCATCACTGTAGCCCCTCCCTGGCCACCAAACAAAACCCACCACACAAAATCTCAAGATACATTTAGTGCTGATTCTCTGCTTTTGTGTCCTTCAGTGGCTCCATAACATTCTGCAAATGTTTATATTTATACTCTGTTCTTATAAGGGGTTTCTTTATGTGTTCGTGTGTTATATGAACCATTTAAGCTTAGATGTTTTATACAGGAAAGATTTTTTACTTTTTTTTCTGTAAGTAGAGAATTCCTACTGCACTCTTGTCCTCTTAAGCAGAGTCAGGACATGGTTCAGAACAAGGGAAGAACAAATCTGTCATTCTCTGCCACGCAGTGTTTTAGTCTTAATGTTGGACAGAGGGGAAAAAAAACCCACCTTTTTGTGGTTGTAAAGGAAGCTTTCCAAACAGACATTTTACAGCTGCCCAGACCTTTTCCTGAGATGGAGCACAACTCATAACTCTTCCTCCCATCATATGAGATATTCTTTTGTTTTATAGACTTAAAGGTACAAATAGCTCCATAGATCCTATAGTCTAACCACAAGTCTAGCTATACAGTTTAATCCAGTTGTACCTGGTCAGATCTCAACAGCCTGTTGCACACAGGTACATTTTCCATCTAGTCATGTTTGAAGTCTTCATTCAAAACAACAGACAAGTTTCTTCAGCCATTCTTTTCCAGGTAGATAATTACTGTCACTGTTAAACTTGTGTCTTGCTGCTAACTTAGAAAAGGGAGTTTTCTAAATGTGAGTAACCATGAATCAATCTACATTGTTTTTTCTAGCACCCTCTGGGAGGTGCTGGCTTAAATGGCTTAAAAACATCCATCTTACCTGAATTTTCCATACCCATCATGATCCTAAGAGAAAGTATTACAACCAAGACTCACAATATATAGTGCAGAAGACTGAATGGGTTCCATCTCTTTGGGATTTTATTTCTGTTATAACACTTGCACAAAGCAGGGACAAAGGAGGAGGATGTCTGCAGATGTGGGCAGCGGAATGCTGCCCATGGAGAGCAGGCAGCCAATTGCCCTGGTCCAGGAGCTAAATCCCTGTTGCACTCAGATATCCCAGGTGTGATCAGGAGCCCCCTGGGCTAATGCAGAGCACAAACTGGGACTTGCAGCAATCTGCCTGTGCTCCTGAGTGCTCGCTGTCTATGCTAGGACTGTCCCAAAGTTCATGAAACTGGAAAGCAATCTGATTTTAGGCCAGTCTAGTTTCTCTCTGATTGACATGATCTTCCTTGTAATCTATGGGTTTAACAGCCTGTGTTCTCCAACAGATGTTCAAAATTGGGTAGGAATATTGGCTGAATCAAATCAGTTAACCACTTTTGTCTAGTTATTAGATTCTGCTTCTATTTATTAATTATATTTATAGAATATACACATACATGTAAACACCAATTGCAGTGGTTATTTTGCACATTCAAGTTCCTGCAACTTTTTCCCTCAAAAGAGAAGAAAAATATATTGCCTCTTCTTACCTGCTTGCAGGGTATGGAGTCTCTTCCCTTTGTGTTGGAGGTTTATGCACAGCCTTCTTCTTATTAGGAGACACAGATCTGCTCTACAGTCACCAGGACAATCCAAACAAGCTCTCAAAGGCATTGTGCTCAGGCTAGTACAGTCACATCGCTGAAGATACAGGGCTTGCAGAGAGAGCTGTTTTCTATCCAGGTGATTTGTAATGATGGTGTGATGAATGTAGATCTGTGCAAAACATACACAGATGAACTACTCTTGAATGTACTGCTGAAGACAAGCCTGAATATGGTCTTTACTCAGGTATGAATATGAGTCAGCAGTGCACCCTTGCAGTGATGAATTGCATGTTGAGCTACATAAGTTAGAGTGTAACCAGCAGGCTAAGGAAAGTGATTATTCCCCTCTGTGGAGCACTTCTGCAGTGACATCTGGAGTACCGTGTCCAGTTTTGAATGCCCTGGTACTAGAGAGGTACTGACAAACCGGGGTAGGTCTCCCAGAGGGCCACCAACCTGGACTGGGCTGGAGCTCACAATGTATGAGGAGAGGCTGAGAGAGCTTGGTCTGCTCAACTTGGAGAAGGTCAAGGAGTCTTTAATGCTGTTTACAACCACTTAGTGGAAGCTTGTAGAGAAAGTGGAGCCAAACTCTTCTCAAGAAGTGCACAGCAACACGACATGTGTCAAGAAACACAAGCTGCAAAAAGGGGGAGTAGTCAAACATGGGAGACACTATGGGAGTAGTCAAATATCAGAACAGCTTGCCCAGAGAGGCTGTGAAATCTCCATCCTTGAAATGATTCAGTGTTACAGTGGACAAGGCTTTGAGCAAACCAATCTAACTTGGTACTTTGGTTGCTCTAAGCAGGGGTGGGAATAGATGGTCTCCTGAACTTCCTTCCTACCTGGATTGCGCTGTGGTTCTGTATTTCAGAACTGAACAATAGGACCACTGTTGAAGCACAATCCTCATTTGCACAAATTTGAAGCAGATATTTTCATCTGAGAAATGTTGTCTTGATATATACAGTGTTCTGTGGATAGCAAGATAATGTAAATGTAAAACTTCAGTAAAATAAATGGAGTTAGGATGTTGATGGGATAACTGCTGGTGCAAGACCATATCTTTCTGAAATGGATCTTAAATGGGAAATTTCCACCTAAACAAGCAATAAAAGAACAGCCATCTCAAATACAACTAGTGTTCTACCTAGGTAAGTTTTCATCTTCACTAGCAACTACTTTTTTTTTCTGCAAATTATGAGAGTATTAGAAAATCCCAAAAGTTAACTAATGCAGAGTGGAGCTGTCTTCCCCATCTCTACTATTGAATGATTATCTTCTGTCCCAAAAATGTTGAGTAAGGCCTCCAAGGTCTTTGTAAATTTTCGAATATAGTTGAGGAATCATATATTACATGTAACCACATCATGAAAACCATGATGTAACTTAGCAGAAATAGTTATCCTTGCCTTACATGATTAAAAAACCAGAATCCAATCCACACTAACTAGGCTGAGAACCTTTAAAGACTGTTGGGCCAAAATCCACATGAAATTTTAAATTCTTGGATCTACATTAAGACCTCTTAAATGGCATCCAGGTCCCTAGGCTTAATATTTCACATTGGCTGGCTTGCTGTTTTCAAAGTTACCTTGGCATAAGGTATAGTAATAAGTCTGTGATTAAGCTGTAATGTGGGGTGATCTACTGGGTTTTTTGTAATTCTACTTGTTGACTCACTAGGTTGCACACTGCATCAAGGCTAGCCAGCTTAAAAAAAACTTCTATTCACGACACTAACATCTTTATTAAATGACTGTATAATTTTTGTAGATGCACATTAATCAACAAATTTTTGCAAAATTCTCTCATGCTGTCATCTTAGTAATAACTTCATGAGTTATTTTATTTTTCTCTCAGGAAAAGCAAATGCTTCTGAAGACCGACAGGTTAAATGCAAAATCAAGCAAATTAGTGCCAGCATTACAGATCTAGAATTCCAGCTGCTTTTCACAAAATTGCCCTCAATTTCCTGCATTTTCAGATCATTATTTCTTATACTTGTACCATCCTGTTACTATTATACAAAAAGAACAAAAAGTATCTGGCTGAGGGATAAAAAGAAAAGTTAATGGAAGTGAAAGAGCATGCAGTTTATTTCTGCATGTTGGATTCAGTCAGTCAAATTCCTAAAATTATCCTTAAAATAAAATAAAATACAGATATCAAATATAAATATCAAAATATAGACTCATATTTCTTCAAGGTTTCAAGTGTATCCAGCATTTTGCCTCAAATCGATATACTTAATTGAAAAATGTTTCTTCCTTTCTCACATGAATGTGACTCTAGGCTCAGTACTGTGTTTCGTATTCAGGAAATAGGAAATAACATTGAGTTTAGTGGGAGCAGTATCACAGAATCACAGAATGTTAGAG
>NW_010122853.1:0-12823 GCF_000699245.1 Pterocles gutturalis
GAGCCAAGGGCTAACCCACCACAATTTCATACTATATTATGAGAAAGATCAAAAGTCTGTGCTTACCGGGCCAAAGACAGAGTTTGCAGGTATTTCTAAATAGAGGATGCTGGAGAAAGATAAGACGGCAATGTCTGTGAGCCTACTGATTGCCTGCAAAGCCCCAAGGGTCCCCAATCACAATAACATAAGAACAAATATTCTCAGAACCCTGAGACTCTGAGATAAAAGCTCAATATCCTGTCTCCAAAGGCATCCCATAACTGCTTCTGAAGAAACTGTGTGAGAGTAAAGGCAAGCAAGTAGCAATGTTCTCCAGAACATACCTCCTGCCTCCAGCAAAGCACTAGCCAGGGATTTCCTGAACCAGTGCTGGTGACTGGATACTTCCCAGCACTTAATTTTTCTTCTGTGAATCTCTGACGACTTCTGGAACTTGTGCAACACTTTAGCATCCACAGTATCAACTCAGCAAGTGGTTCTGTGGCTTTATTGTGCTGTGTCGGTGGCTTCCTTGTGTTTGTCTGAAACTGCTGTCTCTCAGTTTTATTTGATGTCCCTTAGTTGTTATATAGGAAGAGACATGGGACAGTGATTACCTATTTACCTTCTCCTGACCACTCATGATTTTATAGACCTCGATATCTCAGCATCTCTTTCCACCTCCTCTCCCCTGGAATTGTTCTGCCCTTTGCACCATTCCTCCACTCTGGCTAAAGGAGACAGGTACCTGGTAGTCCCCATTTCACTCCCAGAGCCCAAGAACAGCTTCACTTTGTTCCCATACCATCATATACACAGTCCAACCTTCCAGAGGCTCGGATAAGGAAGAGTTTTGTGGAAATGCTACATATTATCACTGCGACTCACTAGCTGTTCCTCCCTACGTGCTAACTTTGGAACAGCGCTGCATGTCACACTTTTGGGTTATGTTATTTGGCATTACACACCACAGCTCCTGCAAACTCACTGCAAAGATCCCATCTACTTGTTCAGTCTCTATTCAAGGTTAAGCTCCAATCCAAATCCAAGATTTACAAACGATAATTCAAGGTGACAGAACACTATAGCTGACGAAAAGTGACAGACAGCAGAACTAGCGGTTTATCCTACACAGCCACAGTCTCTTCTATCCCAGTGAAGCCTTTCTTGCGACACTATAATGTTTAAGCAGTTCATGCTTAGAGGAAAGAACTCACTTCACAATTTTGTCACTGTTGTTATAGCAGTGGGGGTTGCTTTTAAAGCCCACTCTGGCAGGAGCACAACTCCCTGTGATGCTCTCCCCGCATTTAAAACAAAACAGCTCTAGCTGTTGTGGCTGCAAAGAAATGTTTGAACTTTAATGCAAGCTTAGAAGCTCAAAGAAGGCAGCAGATATAAACCCAAACATAACGAGAAATTAAACAACAAATCTGAGGATTTTTAACCAAGTCTTGTTTTCTGAGCAATCGGATTTAGTGCATGAACCTTCCTCTACACTCTACGGATTGTCTGTGTGCTTCTGAACGTTGTGCCTACAGCTCAGACAGGCTGAGACTAAGTTTAAAACAGGCTCCTCAGGGATTCTTTTCACCATGAAGCTCAGCTCAGGCTTATCACCCTTTTTGGGAGGAGGGAGGTTGCAGTTACAGGTTGTTTGGGGGGGTTGCAGCCTGTCCATCAGCCTCTTGCTGCCTCAGCAATGCTATCACCAATACTCATCTGAACGTTGTGCCTACAGCTCAGGCAGGCTGAGACTAAGTTTAAAACAGGCTCCTCAGGGATTCTTTTCACCATGAAGCTCAGCTCAGGCTTATCACCCTTTTTGGGAGGAGGGAGGTTGCAGTTACAGGTTGTTTGGGGGGGTTGCAGCCTGTCCATCAGCCTCTTGCTGCCTCAGCAATGCTATCACCAATACTCAACTCAGTTATTTTGAAGCTAGTGCACATAGTCTACACAAGCTGCAATCATGCCTTGGACTCGAGGGCAATACACCTAAATTGAGATCAGGTTGGGTTAAGAAGCTCAGAGCTCCCCTCCGCCCCTAGCAGTCCAGAGTACACCTGAAGCAGCTTTTTCATTCTGTATATTGAGCCATGTTACAAAATAAAATGATGTGCTCTGAAACTCATGTTGTAGTCTGTATCCAACTTCCAGGTATTCACGCTTGGTTGTATGAAATTGGTGCATATTTTAAGGCTTTACATAAGATGAGAACCTAGAAATGGTAAGAGCTGCTCTAGGAAATTGATATTCACTTACAGTTTGTTTACATTTGATTCAAAACATCTTTTCAAAAGCTTCCCTGAATTATTATTAGCAGCTTTCATACCATGTTGAAAATACACAGATCAGTTTACAAATAATATGAAGAACATTCTGTCTTGAAAACTTGCTCCCAGACTGAGTTAGGCTGGAGTCAGATTTCACAATCCTCTTCTCAATTGGAGAACATGAATGGCAACATGCACTCACTTGAACAGAACAGCCTAGAAGTCAGCTAAATGCATGCTTAGCTGAATCAGGCAGGCATTAGCTGACAACCTTGGCATGTACAAAACTTATTTACAGCAAATAAAAAAAAAAGTAGTTTGAAGACAAAGGCTTCAAACATTTAGTGTTATAAAACTGATCTACAATTGTTCTCAGCAAAATCAGCAGCACGTTCCCCAGCTACGTTTCACGCCCAGCTCTGGGAACTGACCCTACCCAACTCCCTTAATTTGTTTTTGGCTTATGACTTGGCAAACTCGTAGCCTCTTGCTTACTTTCACAAGCACTGACAGGCTTCCCCCAGCACCGCAGTCAGCCCTCAGAGGTTTCCAGCCACGTCTGAACCCATTCACAAACGCTACTGGGAAATTCCCTCAGATGTTCCAAGGTAGCTCTCCGAGGAAATACTCCAGTTGTGAGATAGCAGCTTTTTTTTCTTTTTTTTTTTTTTTAAGTACAGATGACATCACGTTTCTCCCACATCGCCTATTTTAATTGTCTCCCTTCTCTACCCACACTGTGACTTGGCAAAAGACAACTTTGCCTGGGTCCCATTCTCATGCCAGGCTTTCACATTCTATATGTTCCACTAAAACAAAGGCTTCTTTTTTTCCCTGACTTAAACATCATGTCTGAACACACATCACTGCCCTCCCACTGACCAGACAGCCTAGACTCAAGCCATGAAGGAACCAAAGGCTACAACCAGCTCTTTAAGCTGTGCAGAAAATTTATATCCCATCTGCAGCTCACCAGGAAAAGCCACAAAATGTTCAACAGTTAAGACTGCATTTAAAATTAAAAAAAAAAAAAAAAAGACACACACACAACATAACTTTATGAAGCCTTTGCACTATTTGATGGAGACTGCTTTATTTTTTTGTACTATAACCTCAAGAAAGTCTTTTGGTATACATACTTCCAGGTAGAATGCTGAAATAAAAGCTGGATGGGCAGCTGACCACAGCTTCTCCAGGAAAAAAAAAAAAATAAAAAATCATTAAAGCAAGTGAGCTGATGAGTGGATGCTGCAGGTCAGAGATGGCATTAAACTCCCTTTCCACAAATCGTTCAAATATGGTTCTTCATCAAATAAGGTCACAGAGAGTGCACCACCATTCTTAACTGGGTCCCATGGTTGCTAGAGAATCACGTGCTTCTAAACATACAGGAGAACAGGACCTCAGCTGAAGGGCCACCTTCAAGGACACAGGACTACCAAATCGCTTGAACTGAATATAAAAATGCCACCCTTCACATAAGGAAGAGATCCTCATACCATGCCCAAACTCATACCATCAGACAAGGCTATGTCCTACAACACGTATTCAGGCAAACAGATTTAATTTGGACTTTCCCCAGCAGAGAAGGGGGCATTCAGCATCCTAGGGCTGTTCTCTGCATCTGCTCCCAGAGTTCACACAAAGGTGTTTCCATGGGATGTCAAGGGGAAAATGGTATTTGGAAAGGGAAGGCTACTCTCCAGTTTTAAAGCCTGTTTGGTCCTTCTGAAGGAGAAGGTCATGCTAATGAGGTTGCTGGATAGGAGAGGATAAGGAGAGGAGTATCTTTTCCTGAACAGCTTCTGGTGCACCCTTCCGAAGGTACCAGAGGAAGGGGAGTTCTCCCATCCATCTTCCACAAACGTCAGCACCGACATTCCTACGGGTTACTGCTTTGGTTAAAGTGTCAGCACATCGTCACCTAGCAGCTCGCAGTAGCTGCACGAGCTGCCGTCAAAGCAACCTAGACATCCGTCCAGCGTGGCCAGATACGACTTATGATCCCTGACAGTTTCTATTCATTTAGATGAAAGTCTGAAAATAAAAAAGAAGAAAAAAAAACCAAAAATCTCATACACGCATATGGCTTAAGAACCAGCCAAAAACCCAAGACAGGCAGTACCCCATTTATCTGGAGAATCTGACAACAGCTCCTGACATACAAAGCTGGACCTTCTAATCTAGCCAATTTGTAAAACTACAGGAATGCATTCCAATGCTGCACAGCAAGCAGGCTCCAGCAGAAAATCAATTCCAACGAGCAAAGGACTGCGGAAAGCACAGAATACTTATTTTACTGTTTGGTGAAGGCTGAGGTGGTTATTAATTTTTGGTTTACCATTATGATCAGTGTATTTTCCCATGCATGCGTCTAACGAATTTCCAGGGAAACAAGGGCTCAGGTGACACAGAGACAACCTTCCTGCTCCCAGGTTTGCTGGTGTTAGTATCTCTGTGAACCTCTTCAAAACAGGTCACAGATCCCAACAGATGATGGACTGCAGAGAGAAGACGGCTTTTGCAGTGCATTCACAAAACCACACAATTCTAGACACAGAGCCTAGCTCCTAATTACCCTACAGCTTCCATCTACTCTAAATGGTTTTTATACCAGCAAAACTTAAGTATTTTAAAAACAGCTTTCTAGGCTTAATTTATGGGATAGATCCAAGTACGAAGCCATCCCTTTCTCCCACCATTAAGTCAGGTTTTGCTGCTTAACACACCACTGTTTCTGAGCAGTTCAATTTTAAAAGGAAATCTTAGGCTTAAAAGCAGACAGCTCAGAATCCCAGATCCCCAAACCCCAGATCTTGAAGGCAATCAGAATCCCAAGTCAGACTGGATCCTCACCTTGAGCTCACAAGGTGAACTGAAACACTGACATTCAAAAGCAGACAGTTCTCCTTACCTCATTAAATATTTAAACAACATACTGTTGTTCCAACAATATCTTTAATATCTGCACAGCTCTGGGACATTTGGCAGGTCACTATGTCAGGGAGAAAATCCCAGTGCAAGGACCTTGCACCAAGCAGCGCTGACCCCCAGATGGGTTTGGCAGCCGTGGTGGGAGCCTTGGAGACCACGCTGAAGAACTCTTCTGTAACCCTTACTGATTATTCAAATTCCAGTGGTATTTTGAGGGACTGAGTATCAACCAGAGCTCTTGCTCCTCCTGTTCCCAGTGGGACCAGCATATGGTACAGAAGGAATCTAATAGACTTCCAGACCTAAAATCAATTCCTACTCATTGAAGTATTTGAAGTCTGTTGTCTTATTAATTATAAGCAACTGTACATTTACTCTCCTGGTTTCAACAGGAGCTTCACAGGATCAAGTTTCAGTTCCTGTCTTTAAACATATACGATCATATTCATACAGTGGGCTTTTAAGAAAAATTTAAATAAAGACACAATCACAATATGTGAACAACTTGAAAATACAACAGAAAAAAGTATGCTCAGGGTCAAGAATCAAAAAGAGGATGTGAATAACTACAAAGTGATTTTTTTTTTTTTACATGGTCCTGTAATTGAGGGCTGGGGGAGTACATGGTTTCTCATGTTATCTGGACAGAGCCAGAATGCTTTAAGTTGGCTTTACCACAACACATCTCCAGGAGGGTTTGAACACGGCGAGTGAGAGCAGAAGCCTTGGTGTTCAGCCCCAGAGCTGTCTGGATCAGAGGTTACAGAAGATACCACAAGGCCACATGTACTTGGACATGCAGGACCTCTCCTACACCAGGTTCTGCCCTAATTGTCTGCAAAATAACTGTAAACAGTTATATGATATCTATAAAATACACTCATAATGCAATGACATGGCAGGTTTTGGGAGTTCTTCAAAGGGATTACTGAATTTCACACTGTGCCAGAAAAGCAGAGAAATCTTAATCTTTCAATTTGTTTTGCAACCAAATGATGACTGTTTAAGCATATTTTTTCCTCTGTACTTTGTTTGAGTACTGGACTATCTTATGCATATGAAATTGGCTCCTGCCTACAACCCCTACTACCCTATGCAAACGGCACCCTTTAACAGAGGATTTAACTATAGGCCAGTGGCACCAACATGCCACAAGGAGCTCATTTCACAACGCCCATTTGTGTTGCAATCTTGATCGGTTATTTTTTTCACGCTTGCTTGGCAACAATGAACTCCATCAAATACACCTGCCAAGGCACGACGAACTGCGAGCAGTGAGAACAACATTAAATATCCTGTTTATAGCACAATGTATATATGCTCAATGGAGCCTGAATGGCAAAGTATCACATCTCCCGCATCCTTCCCCATAAGGTTAGGAGCAGCTCGCTTGTCTGGAAGTGGAACACGTGTTTTTCTGTGGCAGCTTATCTCAAATTCAAGCTTTAAACCTTAAGGGGTAAGTAGCGTGGGGATATAAGAATAAATCTCAGTGAAACACATGGAAGATTTACTACAGCCTGTTTGAAAAAGTAAGAGGGAAGAAGCATTCTGACAGAAAATTGTGTCACTGGGATAATTCATTATATATGTCCTGGAATTTACAATACCACTTGTTTACTATACTATACGTATACATTAACAGCTATATTATACTCTTACATCATAATTCTGACACACGTACTTCAAACACTTTTACATTCAATAAACAGCTTTATACTGACACAACCACATTTACTTTTTGCCCTCTCAGTGCAACTGCTTCTCAGGAAGGCTGTCCTCAATTCTTATCCTAAATCTGATAAATTATCACACCCTTCAATTTATATATTGCATTTGCTGAGCTGGAATAGTTGTGTGTGATATAAAGCCAGCCTCTGGTGATTTTTTTAATGTTGTTTTGTTAGCCCTCGAGAGTTTCTCAGGAGGATTTAAGAGAAAATGGAAAGCCTGTATATTATTTTATAAACCATTTAGATACACTGCAAAACACAAGCTTGGGCCACGGTTAAACAGCAGTGAGAAAGCCACGTGACAATGCTGCACTTCTAGTTCAAGAATATTTTCTTTTTCAAAACTGAGACATACTGGATATGGCTGATTGTGAGGGACAGCGGGTCAGGTCCAGACCAGATCTCAGCACACTTCTGATAGAAAGATGTGTCTGATGGGTTTCGTTCTAAGACTAAAATAGCAGTAACTGATCCAAATTCTAAAATTTACAATATACAACAAAGATTTTCAACAGACTTACTATCCCAGAGTGACACAAACCAAAAATCAATTGTCAAGTGAAATCAGATCATGGAAAAGAGCTCAAAAGACACCTTTTCTGTGGCACACTGCGCTCGGTCTTGCAGCTGAGCGTATACGCCAAGGTACATTTCTATACCAGGACACACACGGCTTTGATCTGGAGTTCACATATGACCAAGCAGATGTCTCTTCATGGAGGCACAGCCAATGGGATCACCCTCACTAGTCACACCAAACTGAGCATATTGCAAACACAGCTGAGAATCATCTGGAAAGCCTGTGCTGGCTACAAAAGCCGAGATAACCAACCATAGGCACAACCACAGTTCTAAAATTGTACAACTGATTCAAAGTCACACCCTGCCACTAATCTGCTTATTAGGTCCAATCCCATCAGTTACACTGGTGACTTCCCTGCTGGTCCCAACAGGGTTAAATCAGCCTAAGAGAAGACATCTTTTCCTGTGGTTTTAAGGGACAGCAACTTTGTCTTTTTTTCCCATGTCATCTCTAGTACTGATGAATGAAACCACAACAGTTTCAAACCACTCTGTAAAATTAGCTGCATAACCCTTCCAGAAAGAAAAGGGCAAACAACCCTCTGGAGTTTTTAATTCTCCGCATACCTCCTAGATACTGACCACACAAAACACTCTCATTCCTCAGTACCACTTCCATCTTATCCAAGTGGATTTTAAGAGGAATGGTTTTCATCACATCTTTACCTTGCTATCAGGCGAGCAAGAGGACCATGTCACAGCACCACCTGAAAAAGCATCTCGCTGTTAAGATGAGAATATTGGAGAACTAACATACTCCCTGCTGCCTCCCACTCCCCTTTCGAATCAGCTCCATGTGACTCTAGCAGAGAGACCATCTGCAGGAAGAGAAGAAATTTTGTTCCATATTTTTTCCATTAACGTCCATGAGATTTCAGAGTGCTTCACACTTCCTAAAAATCAGGTCCAATGTCAACATTCATACCTATGGAGACTAAGGAAATTCCTCTGGCTTGCTCCACGCTGCTCAAGTGTTGTGCTGAGAGGCGAGCAACCCCCTTAAAGTCACAAATCAGGGTGATAACCCTTCAGGAGCTCTACAAATAGTTCTGACTGCTGTTAAAAGAGCACATACATACTGGTAAACTAGCTGCAAAAAAAAGAAGTTGATCAGAAAAATGACTCACTAAATGCTCTGCAAAAAGTTATTATAATTTTCAGCTGTTTTCCAAAAGCTCTAGTAATGAACAAATTAATTACAAAAGATTCTTATCTCCCCCTTCTTTTGCACTTAAATTTGCTAATTATCCCCAGCCCAAGAGGCAACTTCCTAATTAAGAAGTAAATCTCTTGGCTTGAAGGGACACCAGCCAGTAATTATTACTGCACGTTCATTTGCATTCTCTGCAGCTTTCCATGATGTTTGTCAATACCTTCCTTTGCATATTTATTCTTTGTTATTTTCTTGGTGATGAGTTACCTGTAAGGAGAACAGATCCCACTTTTATTTAATCTTTTCTTCCCGTTAGACTCTTGCAATGCGCAGAGTCTGCAAAATCAGCCCAGCGCTGGAAGGAGCGGGTTTCAGTTACTGAGTGAGCAGGAAGCTCGTAATGACTTGTGGCTTCATGTCTACTAGACAGAACTCTATCCTCGAACTCGCCTGGCTTCCTAAACAGACACGAGATCGTAAAACGGGCCCTTAGGCTCTTTATGTTCATGTAACAATTTCACTGACCGCAGCAGAGTTACTGCCTATTTTCACGAGTGCACAGCAGGGAGCTCTACCTTCTCATGTCTTCATCCTAAAATACTGTTTTCAGATTAAAATTGCTTAAGATAAATATGTGTATCAAATTGAATTTCAATGGAGTTATTCCATTTGCTTCAGAAATTTACAGTAAGAAAAATTATTGGCAAAATGAAATCCCATGCCATTTGTAATCTCCATGGTCAAAACACACTGTTGATGGTATAAACTGGCAGACGGACCATGGAGACTTCCACATTTGGTGAATATTCTGTTTAGAGGGCAGCACAGTGTAATTGCAACACAAAGCTCCAGCTTTCTCCTAGCGCTGCCACTGACCCTTCCACGTAATTGCCACACATTGCTGGTTTGTGAAACGGCGATGACAAAAGGGACAACCTCGCGCGGGTGCTGCAAGGAAAGGGATCATGCAACTTGTCCACCCGCACCAGCAGCCGAATGCACACAGCAGCTCAGGAGGTTTATTCCATTCAATGCTCTTGCAAAAAAATTAATTTATATTCTTTGAGATATTGAAGTTCTTTTTAAAAGGCATTTTGCATCAGTTCCCTACAGGGGCATAAAGGGGAAAGAAATAATTTTTGGAAACACTAATAAGAATATAATCTAAGTAATGTTCTTACTATTTTAACTTTATCCAAATTTACCTTGTTCAAAGTGGACTAATAAAATATGTATTCTGTTACACTGGAAAAGTGTAGGTTTACAGAATAAACTGGAACTACAAAGTTAAGTTCAAAACAAAAAAGGCAAAAAACCCCAAACAAACCCAAGATGGATATATCTGCAGCCTGTCATTACTCCCATTACTCCAGGCGCCACTTCCAACCCATTCACAAGCCCTTCCTAACATCAGTGCGCAGAGAAGTTAAAATTTAGGGAAAGTGGTAAACGCTGTCCTTCAGCTGCTTTCCTACACAAACCACGTCCAGCTTCAGTTTTTGCTAATCTGGTTTTGAAGTTCTTGCAGTTACAGGGAAACTTCCTTTGCGCTGAGCAAAGCCGAGCGCCGCGCATCACGCTGGAGGACGACACCAAAGGCACGAGTACATTCTGTGCAGCGCGAGTAATCTGCGTGGTCTGGATGTCAGCGCTGTGATATGCAGTATTTGGCCACAACAGTGGTTACTTTAAAATTCAGAAGTGAGGAAAAATATCTTGAGATTAAAGCCTTAGCAGGTAAAAAAAAAATACATAATGACAGAGGCTGTGAAATCTCAGTTTGTGATTCTTACAGATAGATTAAGTTCTTACAATTGGATTACAAATAAGCATAAAAAAAAGCAGGGCTTTTTTTTTTTTTTTTTTTTTGCTTTTGGAGTAGGATCAAAGGAGGAGGAACCAGGATGAGAAACCGCCTGCAAATCTCAGTGCAACAGGAAAGAAAAAAAGAAACCCACACATAAAGCCAAGAAACAAATGGAGAACTGGAGAAAGAAGAATCCTTCCCTCTTTCATCATCCTAAATTTCAGGCAGATTTTCTCTTAAATTGTGGGCTGGGAGCAGTGAAGTAAGAGATGGAGCATTTGTAATCATGATGGAAGCAACAGAACCTATCAGACAGCTCCAGGCACAAATGCATTAGCTGGGACAGCAAGCCCACTGCCTAAGCCTAGCACCTCAACCCTCTGCCTTGGCCATAAATGAGGCTTTAAGAGCAGTTTCCAGTTCCTGTGCTCCTCCCACACTCCTGGGTCTCCTTTTTTTTTTTTTTTTTTTTTTTAATACATATCTGCAGGGTATGCAAACGGCTCTCATCTGCTCATGGCTTTGACAATGGGAAGCACCATCACAGAAGAGGTAGACCTTGCCTCTGGGAGCCAAAAGGCAAAATACACCAAGAGAGGAGAAGACACTCCAGCACAGACCAGCGACACTCTGCTGCCAGTGCCTCCCGTGTGGTCGCAGAGCTGGGGCTCTCCTGCTCTTGTTGTTAACAGCACAGATGCTCTGCGCGGCCCCAGGCTATGGGAGAGCCATGGATTTGGCAGTGCTTCTCTGTAGTCTTTTTAATATCGTTTATTTAAAGCCTTTCTGAAATCTCCTTTCTAACTACAGCAGAGCAAGGGATGAGTAATTAAAAATAAAAGGCAGTTTTCATGTGTTTCATCATGATCAAAGGAGAAGGTAAAGGAGCGTGCGAGTCCTGCGGGACCCGTGCTCCCCACCGCTGCACAGTCAGCGATTGTCATAAAACACGGATCTGGGCTTTATTCAGGCAGTTTGGCTTAACAGGATATTCTAAGATGCAACATCTCATTTTCATGAGGGGCCTCAGGGGACAAAGTAAAAACTCCCATCCTGACCAAGTAAAGAGCATTTAAATATCAAAGTGAGAGTTAAAAAAAGGTAAAACAGAAAGCTCTGTCCAGCTACAAGACTAATGAATGGTGACCCAGGTTCACTTACCATCAGCCAGCTGAACTTTCTTAGTGTAAGCATGGCTTGGGATAAATTGGGACATTTATTCCAGATGACAGGACTGGAGTAAACAAATAGATGCATTTTATTTCCCCTTTTACTTAGGGGGCCATTAAAAAAAAAAAAAATCAATAGCAAGGAGACTACGCAGGGGAAGACATACAAGATTCAGATTAGCACAAGAAACAGAACATTGCCATCCGAGCAAAGGTTTGCCTTAAGAAACCAAACCAAGCCTTTTAGGTCCAGAAGGGCTCATCCTTAGGCTTTTACCCTGAACATCCCATTCCTTGTACACATCTCTGCTCACCTCTCTTTTCTGCCAGCATGCTGGTGTCCTGAGCACCCTCTACTCCTCTCTTCACAAAGTAGCAACGGTTTAAAATCCTCTCGCATCTTGTGATGAAAACCAAACACCATCACCCCGAGTTAATCTAAACCTGGAACACCCAGCTGTGTGTGTGCAAGTTTGGCTCTTCAAATCCCTATTCGAGCACTTAAAAATGACCTAAGTTCACAGGCAGCTTGAACACCCAACTTGCTTTCATTCCATGGAAACTGTGGGGCTGCATTAGCCTGTGCTTAACTGCAGCTACCTGGATCATCAGGGCTGTCATCTCCTGGGGCTGGTATCGCACCTCAAGCAGCCTTCTAATTCAAAGACAATTATAGAAAGGGTTAAGAATGCCTTAGATGCTTTACCCCCCGAGTAAAATATCACCACCCTATCTCACGCAGCAAAGCAGACACCAAGCAAAACCAGTTATTGGTACACTATGTATATCTTCTATGCAGGACCACCAGGACATCACAGCTCAATCGCATTGTCATTTAATAACAAGAAAATTAAGCAACACAGTGACATGTACGTAACAAGGACTTTACACCAAGCATCAAAGTTCCGCTATCTATAGGAACTGTTTCCCGTATTAAGGATTAACACCTTGTTTAGTACATGGCTCTCATAAGTTATATCAATTTTCCATAAAATTCTGTCTCATTATTGCTGTTGTTTAAGCCTTAGAAATCAAATTTTTTCCAAAACCTTTCCCTACTCCAGAAAAAAACCCAAAAGCCTTAGGAGTCTACTGTATACTCTACTTTCCTTGCAGCTATCTCTTTTGAAGGTTTTTTTAATTACAAAGGGAAAATGGCTTTTGGAAGGCACAGGAGCGGTACAGCTGCC
>NW_010122853.1:12854-39171 GCF_000699245.1 Pterocles gutturalis
CTGCCTCGAGCACAGCATAAAACCCAATGCCGACAAGGGGGCACGTTCAGAATTTCGATCTTAAAGGTCAGAAATACCAACTGTAATGAAAGATGGTTCGATTTCAAAGTGCCAAGTGACAGTTGTGGTCCAGAGATTTTTGTCAGATGTGCAGGAAGACAGACTCCAAAAGCGGAGAAATTGGTGTATGCACATCTGGTAGAACAGCATCCAGTAATTTACTACAGGCGTAACGGGGCCTTGGCATTTAGGGCAATATAATTGGACATGTTTGGCCATGGTTTTAAAAGGCAGCTTTCAAGTTGTACAAAAAAGAGGTATTGTACATATAAAACCTCTATATAAGTAGTTAAGAAACTCACTGTCTTGTTCTGGGATCTGGTCCAAAGCCTGGAGACTACTGTGGAAAGCCTCACTTGACATCAGTGACCAAGGTCTGAAGAACTACAGTAGAGTGAGAGACAACAGGAACTCTGCACAGAGCAATCTTTCAGATACATAGATTTAAATTGCATTTAAATTTCAATTTCATATGGCAGGAGAGGGAAGAGCTCTATCACTCTGGAAGAACTTGAGCCAAAGATAAATACTATCATTAAGAGTAATACTAATGCATATGATTGATCCTGCAGAATTCCAGTCATCACAAAAATAAGGGGAAAAAAGACAGTGAACACTCTGGAACTTTACAGTATAACTTCCTTTTCAGATTTTTTTTTCCTGATCATTTCTGATGATGACCAGATGTATGAAGCACCTCTGATAAATCCAAAGCCATTTTTTTCAAATTAAAAGTAATGTTTTTGTTCTAGATCCAACTCGGCATACATTTTGTGTTAAGAAATGCTGCCAAATTTCATAACTTGATTTGAAAAAAATGATCTTTTTCCTTAGTGTACAAATTGCTACATTCGAAGCACATCCTACACAGCCTGGCCAAATTAACATAGTCTAATAGAGCTTAGCAGATATCATTTTCACTTGTCCTGGCAAGTCAATGTGACAAGGATGAATGTTGCCTATGATGCTATTAGAAATATTTAGAAATGAAGGTACAAAACATGGAAATTAATAACTCAATGTAAGTAAACTCAATAGTTTAGGACATGTCTATTATTCTTCGCCAAAATCATATCCTTAGCCACTGTTCTTTAACGTCAGAGTCTACTGTCCAACAGACCACATGTAATTTTGACCTTTTAATTGCAAGCTCGTCTCTTTTGCATTTGAAGTCCATACTATTTCAGAGAGCTCTGCTCCAGTCTTTCTTCCTCCTAGTTTACACACTTGCATAATGCAACCTTATTAAAGATTTCAATCTGCTGTAAAAGGCTTTCTTCTGCCTGGAACTACAGTGAGAACTGAGCTAAGGCTGGCATCATTTCAGCAATAAGTCAGACTATTTCCAGCAAGGCAAACTAAATAATTTTCTGTCCTAATTACTTTGGATAATCTTGAATTTAGCCTTATGCCATCTCTCGATGTAGTATTTAGCCACGAACTGGAGACTTGCTAACACACCCTGACCTGCTTAATTGGAAGCTGAATCATAACTGATATCAAAACAGATATCGGAGGAAAACGTTAGCCAGTTGACCAAATTTCCCATCCCTTCCCATGCCTGCAAAAACTTCAACTGACTCATTAAGAAATTACTTCAAGAAAGGAGATATGGAAGAGCAGAGACATCCTAATTAACGCAACAGGAAACATCTCAGAGGGAGAACCATTCTGTGCAGTGGGTGCGCTGTCAGATTTTTCAAGTAAACCAGGCAAAGGCTGTGTTCATACTTATGTTTCCCTGCATCGATGGTACAGTTTGCTCAATGCCACATACTACTGTGAGTTTAAATAAACCTGCCCAACAGTCAAGCCTTAGTATCTGCCTACCAAACGTAGATCAGCTTAAAAGACGTTCAAAGTCATCCCTTAATGTCATCTTGAGATTATAACCTCCTCCTGTTTCAAGGTTTTTAAAAAAAAAAACTACTTTTGCTCCATTGCAGAAGAATGTATTTTAACCAGAAATAGGCCAAGACTAAAACATTTCTTCCAAGTCCTTAACAATTCAGGTGGGGCGCCCATCCAAATCTGCTTTGGATGCAAGTCAGATCCAAAGCTTGAGAAAAACTGTTTTCTTGTTCCAGTTCAAATACGGACAAAATCTCAAAATCTCTCTTGAGACAATGAACATACGCCTCAGATGAAACACAATTAAGAAAACTGTTCTCCCTTCATCTCTGGCTTTAATTCCAAGTACATGGTCCCACTGTGCCCTCTCGCAGCATCACACCCAGCTCTGCTCTTAGTCCGCACGTCGTTGAAGCAAAGCAATCCTCTTCTGCCAGCTACAGACCTGCCACCACTTTCTCCTGTTCCAACCCAGATCTAACACGTTACCGAATATGGTTTAGCCCTTTCCATTTCCAGAGCCGATTCCCACAGACTAATACACGTGGGTTTATGAATCAACACATAGGAGGCTTAACTTGAGAAGTTCCACCCTGCACTCCATATTCTCAGCTACAGGAACTACATTAGAAGGGACTTGCTTCCAAATTCATTAATTAACACCTTAAGCCATCCCACAAGAAACTAGCAGAGGATTCTTTTTCTGCAAAATCCTGCTGGTGAGGGAGGCTGATCTACACTTACCACATGTTTAAAATCAGCAGCTTTTCCTCCTCTCTTACCCCTCATTCATTTTCACTTCCATCTCATAAACATAACTTAAAAAAAAAAAAAAAGAAAGAAAAAACACAACTGCAACCGCCCCAGAGTGTAAGCAGACCAGATCACATACGGGCGATGTCAGACACCTCCCTGCATCCTGCAGCGAGCCCTTCCAACACAGCCGAGCTGGGTTCTGAGAATGGGTCAGGTAAAGAGGCACAGACCAAAGTTATTCTTCACCCAAATATATCTGCTGTACTCAGAGGCACCAGTAAGCAACTTGTTATTTGGGTGGTAACTACCCTCTCCTTTAATCTTACAGGGAAAACAGGTTAGCCCAATTCCTTAGAAGCTTAAGAGTTCAGCACAACATATAAGAAACACTTTTTTTCCTACAACAATCTGCACTTTGGCACAGCCTCAGAATACTTTACTGCCACGTCTTACTTTGAAATGGGAGGATGCCAAGAATGAGATAAGTGCAGACATCCATGACTGGGAAACACAAGTAAAAGGCCTTCTCCAGAGCCAATTACAGCCTTCAGCAGAGAAGCGCTTAAAAAAAAAAAAAAATCCCCAAATCTAAACAAACAAAGAAAAAGCAACAGTAAATTTGTCTCTCTGTATTCAAGTAGAAACACAGCATTTATTTCTTTAGATTAAAAGGCTCTCCTTTTTTTTTATTAAAATCTTGAAAATATCCAGCCAAATTAAAGTCTTTGTTTCTTCAGTACTTGAGTCTGAACTCTCAAAAAAAAAAAAAAAATACAAATGCCCACATTATTACATAGCAATAATTCTTTATCCCTATTCCCCCTTCAATGAATGGAAACCTAGATTACAGCAGAGAGTTGCTATGAGATATAACTGCTTTAGTGGCCAGATTTGTTTCCTGCCAACTCCGCTCAGCTTTTGTCTTCCTTAAAAGCCTGATAACATTTTATCATCTAGTTTTATCAGCGATTTTTCCACTACTAAGTGTTGTAATCAAAATGAGGCAAAAATGCCAATGTGACATTGTGAATCATACAGTTTGGGGTATTTCCTTTTGGAAAATGAAGGGTTAACTTCTGTCAATTAGGCAAAACATGCTATGAATAGCTTATAAACCATCAGGAGAGAAAAAAAAATGAGTGAAATTAACTAAGCCACAGCAAGTAATTGACTATTTCGATTCAGCTCCACACACACTTAAGGCCAATCAGGGATCCCAGACTACATCTACCGTTCTTGCCTGGTTAGAGAAATCTGGTGTCATAAACCCAGCAGTTTGCCAAGAACAGCCAAAGAAAGGCAAAGGCCAAAAGGTAAACTGCAAAAGAGATTGCTTTTGATGCTAGAGGGTCATTTTGAACCTCTAGGGAAGCTCTCAGAGAAGCAAGCAGGGAAATGGTCACTTAAGAAGAAAGACAACCCCAAGGTATCAAGCCACTTCAAAGTCCTTGGCTCCACGTTCCCTTCTTTGCTAGAACACCCATACACAGGGAAGATACGCTTTTTTAAAAAATGCACTGACACAACCCCAAAGCATTTTGAAATCAAATTCAGCAGAGGACAGTGAAGTCCAGCACACCTCCACTTCCTCAGGAGTCTACGAAGGAGACCCAACTAAAGGCAACAACTCACAGCTGAGAATCTCAGCTGAATGGGGTTATCCATCTGAAGGTATTTCCATGCCAAAGGCTGTGCAAAGCCCCCCAGCCCCAGTGAGTTAGATACTCATTGGAGGTCAAGCAAGTTCAGACCATGGCTCACCTGCAGGTGGAAGTTTCACTTTTCATTAGGTGCCACGCATTTTTTTTAGTTCCCTACAGAACTCTACTAAAATGTGTACTTTGGACTGGATTATGGAGAGGGTAGGTACATATGGAGTCGTTCAGAAAATCCACCATAGCCTTTGGTATCAGCGGCAGTTTCAAAATCTTATTTTTCTGAGAAGGTTGTTTTGGGTTTCAGATGCTTTATTAGACTGGCTACAGGCAGGACTACAGGAGATTTTCCATTTTTTGTTGTACAAGAGATAAATCATTAGTGTCATAGACATTCTTGGCCATATTAAAAATAAAAGGCAAAGGACCATAGCAATATTTTTGTGAACATGTGCAAAAACATGCATTGCTGACAATTTAAACTACTGAACTAACTCCAGCTGATCACGGTGAACACTACAGAAGTCGCTAACGCTCGCCAGATCTCTCTCGCTGTCGTACCGTACGCGCGGCGGTGGTAAGAGGCAGGAGTACCCAGGAGAGGGAGAATTGAAAAAATGATTGAATTGGTTTTGTTGAAAGTTTCCACATAGAGGAGAATTTACCTTTGGCCAAAGACCAGGAATGAAAACTCTCACTCCAAAAAGAATGTTTTGGCCAAGGCTGCATGCAGCTTGAAAAGGGGGCTTCTCGTGAGAGCCTGACTACTGTGGTTAGTCTGGCATCTGCTATCACATGTTTTACATTTTCCTTTCTTAATGATATTATGCTCCCTGTAAGTACTGAAAGTAAGAAAAATTTACTTATTTTACCCATTTTTCCCATATGCTCTAGAGGTGCATTTGCACCATTTGCCAGTTTGGTCCATTTTTTAAGTATTTTAGGGATTTTGAATGTACAATAAATTAAACTATTCAGCCCAAATTTCACTTAATCAATATTTTATGTTCAGTTTCTGTCAGTTCCACAAAAAGGATCAACTGCCTTTTGCAAAAGGTGGTACTTGGACTATCTTAAAAATACAATATAATATTGCAACTACAGTGAAATATAATGATCTATACAGACTACTCCAGGAAACCTCTCTTTTTCCAGTAGTTTCCATAAACCTTAATCCAGAAACTAAAAAGATTATTTTTTTCCAAAGAAAAGAGCAATATGTACTTGGTAAGGTAACTATGCAGAGGATTAAAATAAAGGATGCATACAAATCCACGGCTGAATTGGAGCTTTTATGCTCTCTTAAGCCCCTCTTGGTCTCTCTTAGCTTGAAATTTTTCTGATAGCATTCTCTAAAAACCAACTGAGTAGTAGTGACCCAAGGTAACCACAAATACAGGAGGAAAGACATGAACCTGACACTTGATAAAAAAAAAATTGTTGCTACATTCACTTTCATCTGTTAGTTTTTAATTGGACTGGACCAAATAATTGAGCAATCCTCAATTACAGAACTGATGCAACTGCTATTTTATGTAAGAAAAATAATGCTACAGGCACTTACCGCTGAACTCGGCCAGGCTAACCTCCTTGGAGCCAGCCCTGCGTTGCCACTTCAACTGATTTTCAACAAATGGGAAATGGAGACATGCTTTACCTCTTCCCCAAACAGCTCATACCTACAGTGTGGGAAAGCTTAAAGGAGGGAGATAAAACACACACGGATTGGGGGAGGGTGTGTATGCTGCATTTGGAGCGCTCCCCCTTAGTGACCCAGTACTTCCCTCCCCAACGCCCCAACTTTACCCCCTCTTCACGTGGGGGGGCTGAACTGATGCCTGGCAAGGAACAGCCACGCAGCACTGCCGGGTGGGGAGAAGGGACCCGGGAACCTGGAGCTCGTCATCAGCCCGGAGGGTGACAGTACCAGCAAGAAAGAAGGGTGACAGACACCCAATAACAGACACAAGCGCTGGGACACGTAAGTTCTTTGGAGAGGCAGTCTGATTTCCCTCCCTGGGAAGCAGTGGACGCAGCGGGTAATGCTGTGTTTAGTTTGGGACTCAATACGCAGAAGTGGCATAAATGAAATAAGGAGATGAACCAAAGGGGCAAACGCTTTAGAAGAGTTCATGTAAGGACAACTCTGGAGAATAGACGATGTTTCTTACAAACCAGGGGCCAAAAAAAAAGGAATACTGAGACTCAGTAACTCCCTCAGAAACAACAGAACAGAACCTTCCCAGCCCTGCAAAGAGGACAGGAAGATGGTATTTACTGGATTACACTTCAGTGAGCAAAAGATGCAGAACGCTAACAAAAGAGAGCAATGTGTGTATTTACACACCTAGAGTTTCAAGAGAACCAGCTGTATTTTGGAAGGAAGGAAAGGCCACTCTCATGTCTAAAACTAGATTTAAGGAAAGCAGAAAACACAAAGCTTTATGTTATTTGTATTAAATGTTTGGTTGGTTCAGAAGCAAAATACAAATTCTTTATCCGCAAATCAATGCCTGCAAAGTGACCAGAAGGCTTTTATTTTTTCCAAAAAGAGACTTTTTATGTGAATTATTTCATTTCCTGATTAGCAAACTAAAAGTATGAAATTATTTTCCCCCTGGCTGTATCCCAGCTGGATCAAAGCACTGGCCCAAGAACATACTGTACCACTTCAGTTACTTAGAAAGTCCAGGAGAAATTCGAGCATCTACTTCTCATCTCTCCTGATAAAGTTATCAACCCTGGAATGTAAACACAGGCTGGCTGTGTAAATGCAAGGTCAGATAATTGGATAGTTTGTACCTGTTTTTTTTTTCCACTGTTACTCCTCCAGCACAAACAGTAACTGCTCTGCTTTTGGAGCAGAGTCCATGTCCAGCCCTAGACAACACATCCCCCAAGTTCATTACACTGCCACTTCTCTTCCCAGGTCATACGGGGAAAGGTTTGCTCCATTCCTGGAAATACTGTCACCTCTAACGAGGACCGGAGGGCTCAGCTCACACGGGAGCTGTGTGCCTGTGGGCTCATGGCACAGGGACAACCTGTAAGGAGCAGTGGATGGGGGGGTGCTTGGGGACAGTTCCTACCACTTAAACATCACTGTGGCATCTCTGTTCAGTAAATACAGAGGAAAAAACCCACACTTGTATCTTCTGAATGCACAGGGTCATCCATGAAAGGAGTCTCCTGCTCCAAGCCACGAAGTCACAAATCAAAACACAACAAGCCATTAACCTGTTTTTATTTTAATGTTCAGTAAGGGTTTAAGGCCATGGTAAGTACTTCAGGGTAAATCAGCTCTCTCCTATGTAATCATGTGAAAGACAAGTCCAAGTACACACTGACAGCCAGAATAGGAGAGCTGTGTTCCTCTCCGTTGGAACAAACAGAGCTATCCTTCAGGAAGGTGTCTGTACAAATACGACAATAAGTGAGAACTGATCACTCTTCCAAAGTGCAGTGTTAAGATAGGCTTCAAAAAGAGATCAATAGGCATCTTTTTACTAGTCACATTTTTGGCAACTTGACCATATCTGCAAACACATATTTCAGAAACTCAGATCAGGAGTCAAACCATGCTACATGCAGGAAAAGAAGACAGTTAAAGTACATCTCATAGAACTATATCAGTGCTCCCTTCTACCGACAGGAGAAAGTTTTACAATTATGTCTGGCCAGTCAAACTCCTCTTTACTGCTCACTGGAACACCATCCCTTGTATTCTCTCCTTGCCAACTAGGTCTTTTCCATTCCTCTTCCTCATTCTCTTATTTCATAAATATTTTGCAAATACATCGTCAGTTGGATTAGACTGCACTTAACCTGAAAAGGGTTCACCACTCACTGGGCTTACAATACAAAGAAGCAGAGCAGCAGAGAGAGCTCTGGTGTACATCACTGCCCAAAGCCCGTGTGCGTCCATGGTCACGAACAGCTCCGCTGGAGACGGTACGGATGGAGAAGCAGGCGCACCTGAGGAGAGTCAGGGAGACAGCCCCAAAACACAGCGCGCAGAGAATCAGACAGCCCTAGGAAAAAAACTAATGTTTAATTAGTTGTTGGGTGAACCAGCCTTTGAGCTGGGAGCAGGAATCTGTGTCCCATTGCTTATTTAGAGTTCAGTGAAACGAGACTTCTTACGTTCTTTGTGAACAAGCAGGAAGCACGAAGAATATCTGACTCCATCACTCTTCCTTCCCCAACTTCAACTGTCTGCAAGAATACAGTTTTTGGCAAATCCCACTCAGATCCAAAGAGGTAGCAGTATATGTAAATGCTTTATAGGTTAAAATGTCGTATGTTGATGGTGACAAGTTCAAAACATGGGAAGACGTTGCTATGGAAACACACACTGTATTGGCTGGAACGTAAGGTAATATTTTACATTAAAAAGGGAAAAAAACTTGGACAAACAGTTGCCAAATTAGGCTTTGGGTGGGGAAAAAATAGTTTGTGATTTGTTCTCAGGCAGAAATATTTTAATGATGTAGAAACAATGAAGCTAAATATGATGAAAACATTTACATTATATTTTCGATTGTTTCCCTCGCCTCAAAACAAAAACTAGTTTTATACGGAAAGATTTTCTTTTGCAGTCCGTATACAACAAATCCATCTCTGTATTCCCACGTGCTGGAGTCTCCATCTAATCTTCTTTTTACAATGAATGAAAGCACTTTAATGGACAGTCATGTTCTTGGAAGAGTTAATCCCATAACTCTTCTGTAACTTTACTTACTGGTGTACCCACGTTGGCCAACAGAGCTAATACAGGAACAGAATTGATCAGAAAGGAGCAGAATTGCATTCCTGAACAGTCAAGCAGCTCTGAGTTGCTTTATAAACCCCCTTTTACAACTTGTCACTCTTGCAAGGTGACACCTGCGCAGTGGCATCCTTCAATGACAATCTCTTCTGCTTCATTCCCCTGCCCCTCCCAACAAGAACAAGAACAATTTTAAAATCTAAAAATTTTTAGATTTAAAAAATTTTATTTTTTTTTTCCTGGAAACTTCCTATGAAGTAACCACTGGATGTGAAAAGGAAGATTTTAAAAAAGGAGAAGTGGGGTTCTGCTTCAGACACTTGATTTTTGGAAGCACAGAAGAAAGTTTGAGTTGTTTGGCCTGAGACTGATTCTTTCATCCGTTCCTATTTTGAGTATTCTAGGAAATTTCACTTTATTAGGGCATTTATTTGTTTGGGGTTTTTGGCTACCACAAAAGTGACAAATCTACAATTCAACTTATATTTATCTTCAATCTGCAGCTGCAGCTGATGAGACTTTCATTATTTTTTGCAAGGAGAAGTCCAACATATGCTTTCAAACACAGAAGATGTCATCACGAACAAGATTTTTGCTTGATAACTTTAATAAAAATCTAAAACAAATTGCAGACATTATTTCTTCATAAATTCCTGAGCACCCAAGGTGGGGAAAATTTTTTGCTAAGTTCAAGAGAGAGGATGTTCAATAGACACCAGCAGGCCTGAAGACAAACATCTGAAATGGAAATAACCTCGTGAACTGGCCTGAGAGCACTGCCCTTCATCGTAAACGCATGAGCAGGCAAACAATGCCAGAAAGATGTTTTTAGAAAACTTCTCATTGAGGGTTGTATTTGCACAGACGCCGGAGGAGAATGGACATCCAAACCCAGATGGGCACCTCTTCTCCTCAAACCTTCAGCTTACATGGTCACAGCTGAATTCCAACGCATCTGACCTGTTTACATTGCGAGGTTTTTTCCAATCATCCCGCTGTCACAAGGAAATGCTCCTGTAAACGCTTTTCCTGAGCGCTGACCTCGGTGTCCCAACAGTGCCACAAGCCAATGAACTCCAGGGCTGCTGCTGCCACCCAGGAAAAACGGGTCACAGCAAGAGGAACGAGGAACACCGCTCCATCCAGCAGCACATATAAATTTATTTATTCCTGTATTTTTAATCTCTCTGTACAAGACTGATTCTGTGGCTACTTCCATATAGCCTTTCAAAAACATTATTATTATTATTATTTTTATATGTAACCCACTTTTTATTCAGACCTTCCAGATGCGTAGCATATGAACTTTTCCCCTGGCCTTCTACTTATAGCATCAGTTACACTGAAAAGCTGCTTCTCTTTTCTTTGGAATCTAGAAACTCTGTGTTTCTTAAAAACCTTCCAAGAATATTCAAGCAAAGTAACTGTACATTATTAGTGCCTGACTTCAGTATTGTTTAAGACCTATCTTTCTCTTCTGTCACACCTCACTTCCCATTTTTCTTTCTTATTACCTTAATTGAATAAATGTCTATGGAAACTTGTAAATAGGTAGGACAAATGTAAGGATCTTTATAAATTCAGTTCTTTTAAAAATCCCCAGTTGTATCTATCTCAGAAGGACTGAGGCAGAGAAATGTGGAAAAGCTCATCTGTAAAGATACTGGGACTTTGGCTGCAGTTCACTCAACTTCACAGGGTTCATCACAATAGTATCTGGCTCTCCCCTCTTCTGTTTTCTTCACTACTAATGGATACTTTATTATTTAATTAGTGCAGAATGATCCAAATCCCATCAAAGTCAATAAAACTCTTTTCATTTATGTTAATGGGCTTTGGACCAACTCCTGAATTAGTACCAGAATCAAATAAAACACCCTTAGGAAAAGAACAGATACACCAAGCTTACACTTTGAAGTACAATCCTAAAGCCTTCCTAAGGTTTTTCCTTGCTTTAAAGTAAATCTCGTTATTGAACATCTCATCAAAACAGCTGGACGGCACTTTTTTGCCAGTCTGAGTAAAGCGTCAGAAGGAATCCCAACGCACGCACCAGTTCCTGTGAAAAACCTTCCCACGGCGAGGACGGGACAAGGTGACATCTTCCTGAAGCTATTCCCGTGGCTCCTACATTGTTCAAGTGCGTGAGGGGTCACCCTCTGGGCTGGCAGATTCGGCAATACAGCTGTGTTTGAAAGGTCCTGCCCCCGGACACTTGTTGTTTCTCTGGCACCGCCTCAGTTGTGCCAACACAGCGATCTGTCGGGCTGCTCTGAAGAAACGTGATTAACCCATTAGGGCAGCTTGGCCGGACAGCGTCCAAACCTGACCAAGTGATGCTAAGACAGTCCATAGCCAGCTGCAGAAGGCTCTGTTCAGGGGAGCAGTTAAACGACATGGAACACAGCTGAACCTCCATCACCACTTTAACCAGATCAGCAGGAGACAGCACCAGCTATTTTTATCATCCACAGTAGACAGGAGGCTTTCTGCTCTTACAGGACAGCCTAGTCTCTGCAAAAATTAATGAACCACAAAGCGAGCAAAATGATACTATGTAAACAGGGATATTAAACCTTCTTCTGATACTTTTGACCCATTTTGGCAATACCCACCAAGCTGCACAAAGCCACTGCATCATTTCTTACACAGCAGCATCCTTTAATTGACCAGCACATTAGACATCAAAGCTTTTTGCAAAGTTTGACCACAGAAATCACATTCAGAAATCCCGTCTCACCAGTGCTGACTCAGCAGCAGACCCACAGAACACTTCTTAAAATTCCCCAAAGCCCAGACAAAAGAAATAAACCCGTGCTGTTGGTTTGGACAGGGGTTTTTTTTATTTCACACTAGTCCAGCCCAGCAGCACAGCAGGCTGGGAGACAACCTTCCTTGAAAACAGCTTTGGCCAAATGTTAACAGAGAAGGAAGAAAATTCAGGATGAGGATGAGAGGTGCTTCAGTCCCTTCTGTGCTGGAGCTGTGAACCCTTCCCATGGAATCCATCACAGCAGCTCTGGAGGGGACGGTCCTGCAGCGCGTGCTCCCATCTGCCCAGTGCCTGGGGCAGCCCTGACTCACCTCGTACCGTCACGGGTACTGGTTTGTGATATGCCACAAGTTCAGTTTGCTCCCAAGTGGAGCCCATGTTCCAGCCCTGCCCTGCAGGTTAGCACTGAGGATAAATGGGGACACCAGTTCTTGCTTCATTCTCCCTTCTGGAGGTAGATGTTAAAGGAGAATATTCACTGAACAAGGATTTTGTTGTGAACAGACAAGAAATACTGTGATTTCTGCTTATTCCTGCTATACTCACAAGCTATTCTCATCACCTCAGCACTCCAGGGCTCGGCATCTTGCCCTGCTGACCCTGAACTGCTCCTTCCTTTGGCCATTGTCCAGATCCATCCCTTCCTCTCCCCCAAATCACACACAGAGACAGCCACCTCGCTGCTCTGAACACTGCACTCCTCCACGGGAACCACGGTGCATTTTTCTCCTGTGAAAGAAGCATTTCCAGCTCGTGACCAGGAGAGCGGTGCTGCCCACCAGCCCAGAGCAGCCTGCGGGGACGCAGACCTTCAGCCAATCTGTGCAGCTTTGGAATTCGAGCCCGGTAACTGTGGTGGGGTGCATTAACCACCTCTTGGCAGAGATTTCAAAGACAGCCATTGGCTCCACATTCCTCAGCAAAGGAACGATGCTGAGGAGGTCCCTGGCTCTGTGAAAGCGAGGAGTGAGAATCCACAGGCTCGACCATCACCTAGGACCTGCTGTGGGGAGGGCATCATCAGAGGGAGTGGTGTCAGGATTTCTACAGGCTTGCATGAGAACATTAAAATGTCACAAAAATTCCATCAGAATGGGAATTCAGAGAAGCCACGAGGCCCCCAGTGAGCCTACACTCCACAGGAGAGCAAGCAGCGCCCACAGCTGTGTCTTTAACCCATCTGCCCATTCGTGACCAAGGACTCAGAACCTTCAAAGGTGCCGGGATGCCTGGTCTCCTCTTCCAATACATTTCACTATTTGCAAATATGTAAATGAAATCTCATCTTAACAGCATGTACACATTCACAGATCTTGTGCTGCCTCCCAAGAATGAGTACATCTCTTTACAAGCCATGGTAGCCTGTAATCCAGACTGTGGGAGGAGGGCATGTCACCAGAAGAGTGTGAAAACGTCTAATTACATAAGGCCAGGTCCTCAGCTAATGCAAAGTGACAGAGCTCCCAGAAACCCATGGGGACACGATGATGCAGATTAGCAGAGGTTTGGCTTGTTATAATTGAATAGACCCAACTTCTAATTTTCCCATCTAGTGACAGATTGTTGGAATCCTGACCACCAGAATCTCAGAGGGCAATGGGGAGCTGAAAGGAGATTGCATCAGAGAAAGTAAACTCCAGTTTGGCTGAAAGCATATTTACGATTCAGGAGTTTCAATTAGCTGTTGCTGAGTTATCACAAAAGTCTGTCGAACAGATGTGCAATTAGAGTTTCTCTCATGTTGCTCTCTCTCATGATTTGGGATTTTTTTGTTGTTGTTGCAGGGCTTGTATTTGGCATTTTGGGGTTTTCTTGCAAGTGATGCTAGTTTTATACAGAGCAGAGCTAACTGATAGGCAGAGAAAGCTCTTCCCACCACCACGCCTCTAGCAGTGCAGAAGCAAAGAAGGGCAGCCTCAGAAAGCAGGAAAATCTTTCTCCTTTCTGGCCCCATCTCCACAGGAAGAAGGAGAGAGAGGAGCTGTCAGGATGAGCCTGCAAATTCAAGGCAGCTGCAACAGCCTCATCCTCCTGGCATGGACAAGATGAGGGTATCCTGAGCCCTCCCCCTCGCTTAATGCATCACCTCCTCTGTGGTGGGGATGTGGTGTGAGGCAGAAGGGGAAGAGGGTTTCGCAGAGCTATTTCAGTTTCAGAAACCTGCAGTTCTGTCCTGTTTCATCCAGCATCCAGGATATAAACAGCGATGGGAAACGCTGCACTGAGCCTCTCGTACTCACCTCCCTCACCACCGCTCCAGGGACAGAGAACAAGGTGAAAGCCAAGGTTATGATGTGGAATACTCCACAGCCTGCTTTTTGTCCCAAATTCTTTGCTAATCAACCTGTCCATACAAAGCCAAATGAGGCCAGTGAAACTAAACACGCTCACGTCAACAGCTTTGGAACAAACCCAAAGATCAGCTACTTGCCATGGGACCTCCCGGGTCTTTGTGCAAAAGGATGTTGTCACAAAAATTGACATAGATCTATTTTTTCTATGTGATTCTGGTTAGAAAAATGCATTATACTACTTCTTCATAGGTTCAGCATTTTTATTCTATTTTCTAAGGTGTGTATTATCATCGTTGGCCTTAATTTGACACTAGTGAACTAAAAGCTTTATTTTCGTAGTAAATTCATTATCCTTTCCTACTGAGGAGTTTAAATGAATTCAAAACATCTCGTAAATTTCTTCATCTCTTTCTTTGCTTGTCTATTACTTACTCAGACTGAGCTTCATCCTCTTCTTTCAGAGTGGTAAATCATCCTTTGATTAATCACATTTTTACACTTACTGCTTATGTCAGCCTTGATGTGCCACAACTTTCTAAGCAAATGTAATATTGACAGACACCTCTAGCATTTACATGGGGATTATATATTTTATGAATGGTGGATCTGTCATTTTCACTATGAAACCTAAAACTATTAGGAAACTCTGATTTCAAGCTTTGTTATAAAACTGAAACCAATCCAAATCCATCCCTAAAACGTCTTCATCCCTAAGCTCTTTACTGGTATAGAGCTGAGGTGGTGTAAAATTTGTGCTTCTGGGTTTTGGGGGTTTTTTTGTTCCCAGTAGATAAAAGTTGTGACCTTAGGTAGGTTCACACTGTCCTACAGAGAGGCATTTTGAGAAGTTTCAAAGCTACATTTTTATCTAGCTATTACTTACTTTGTTTAAGTATATGAAAATTTTTAGACATTTTCAGCCCTGCAAGCTTCAAAGCCTGCCAGCTTCCAATATAACTCCTGTCACATGAGAGTGCTGGCACGTGAAAGACTCTTGGCCCAGCTCAGCTGTCTTCATCATCAGGTAGTGATTTATTTCCCAAAGACTGTTTTTTAAATACATTCTGGTTTGCAGAATGCGTTCCAAACAACATCTCTCACATTCCTTCCACAGCAACTCTGCTTGGGGAAAGAATGAAGCCTAGCAATTTTAACACTCTGAAGAAGCAAGATGTATATTCTTCTGCATATGAGATGGGTGAACACGATCTGCCCAAAAGCCATGATTCAGAACAAATAACACCACTATTCAATCGGTAACCGCAGCCTGTGCTGCCACCTACCCCTAGTTAATCTCTGCGTTTTCTGCAGGCTCTTTTCCTCTTCCGAACTCCGGGCTCTGGCCTGCAAACACGTCTCCCCTTCAGCTGATGTAACAGCCATAGGGCACCGGCCCTTCTACCAGCCTTGGGAGTCACACGCTTGACTGTGGGAGAAGGTGCAAGATGCATCTGCTTAGTGCAGGTATCCCATGTTAGTTCGGTCCTTTGCACATTGGGGGAAATATCAGCAAAATCAGCAAATCTTTGGAGTCAAATCTGTGCTTTCCCCTCTTCCCTTCTAAATTTTATAATTTTTGTATTTGTATTAAAATTCCAGTGATTTATCACTATGTTTAGCTCTTTAAGTGTTGTGACTCTCAAAAAAATAACCCTTTTCCTTCCTGTTGGACTCGCCGTATTATTTTGACTTTCTCCATCCCATACTGTACAATATCCATTATAACATGCCAAAAAGCACATGTTCAGAAGCACAACTTGAAAAAGAAACTCCTTACAGGCCGAATTGTGCAAGAGCATCACTGAGCCTGCAGTCCCTGGCCGCTGGGTGCCCAGTGTGACGGTGCCTTTGGATGGGTTTGCCTACGGGGGTAACAGACCCCCAGAGCCCCACTGGACATGCTGGAAGCTGCTGCTGCAGCTGAGAGATCAGCTGGCAGGCTGAGGGATCCACACTCGGGGTTCCTGTAGAAACAGGCTGCATTAGATACAAAATTCAGCCGCTCCTGGAGCTTCATGGACTGCTTCTCCTAAGTACTGCAAGGGATGAGGGAAAAGAAAAGAGGTCAAGAGGAGCTTCTGGCCAGCCTGCTGGTTAGCCGTGCAGGTTCTTCTCCACACTTGTCAACCTCATCATTCTTACAGTGGTAGTAAATCAGAAAACACTTTAATAAAGGCTTAAAGACTCAGCGCCTACATCAAGATGTGGCACTGTGTTGTCCTAAAACCTGAGTAAGATATTTCCCTTTTATGTCTTTTAAAGACCAGTTTAGATGTTGACCATATGCCAGGTACTTCCTTCTAGTTTTCTTTCTTCAAAAGTCTTGTAGAAATAGTTCACCTATAGTCAATGCACGTAGTGAAGAGAAAAAACTTCAATGCATTAAATTGGCTTTATCTACTTAGAGGTAGAAGGAGCTCTTCTTATCCACAAAGATACCAATGATGTTCAGCAGCTCTTTCTAATTACTGTATTAGTAGGTTTCATGCTTAATTTCAGTAGAAAATAGATTGTAGTCTGTCCCCTGAGGTCCACCGGGCTAGAGGTTAAATGCTGGGAAAAAGTGGTCTGACCATATAACGAAATTCAAACACAGAGGTGGCGACTACAGGGGAAGTTAAAGGGAATGATGGTAGGAAGGAAGTTGAAAGTGGCTCACCACATCAAAAGAAAAGTGGTAACATTGTACTTTACAGGTGTAAGAGTCAGAAAGTACCACTGACCCCAGGCAACTGCAACCTCTGAATACTCCATGGGGAGATATACAAGTGAAGAATTAATTCTATTTATTTATTGTGAAGTTAAAGGTCACAAGTGCAGCAATAAAGAGGCAAAATGTTGAATTTGATACAAACCAATATAAAGGGAATAAGAAAGAATATAAACCTGAAGGGAACGCTGATAAGCTATAACACACTTAGGATGCCAAGACCAAAGAGTAACAGCGAGTTGTGCAAATGGGACTTCAATTTTAGCAATGCAAAGTTTTGGAAAGCAAAAAGATTACTAGATACAGTCCTACAAGAGAAAAAAAAAAAAAAAAGCAAGTGCATAAATTAGTGGTCATGGCATGTTCTTTCTGTGTCACCAGAGAAGCTAAATCAATACTGAAGCTACCATGTTCAGCGACTGAATCTCCCCGACCTGAGGGGCAGCCAGCCCACGTAACACATGCCAGAGGACAAACTCTCTCAGAAGCACACACAAGACAGCAGAGATCCCCCTCTCTTGCTTCCTTTTTAACGTTCAGCAACTTGCCTTTCCCTTACAACTGCTTCTCCTGCCCTCCCTTCCATTGTCAGAATGTCCCTCCTCCTCCCCACAGCAGCAAACTCCACTCCTTTCTCCCATCCCATAACACTCCCCTCCAGTGGAGGTGCAATTTTATTACAAAGTACAAAGCCGAGCTACACAGTAGGAAGCCATCATCCACAGAGCAGAACAATTTGTTTGTCCAAAGACACAATTCCAATGTCTGATGCTCAAAGACCCAAGTCAAGCTCCCTTAAACAGACCCATGAGAACAAGGATGTGGCGTTTTTCCAGTACAGCTTGAGTCTACCTGTCACAGGAGGAGCAATCTCACTCTTCTTGTGCCCAGCTGAGGACACTCCCACTTTCATCCCTCTGCCCATGCAAACGTCCATCTCACCCCACAGAGAACCGGTCCAAGCAGCTACACCGGCGGGCAGCAATTCACTGGTTTGGCCACTCACCCAGTGGGTTAACATCTGGTGGAGTAAGAGGAGCAGGGTGCTGGAGCCGGGAGGAATGGGCGCACAGCACAGGGAGCAGGAGCAGCCAGGGGAACAGGATTACGCCCCCGCAGCAATGAGGTGCTAAGAGAGACTCATCCGTACTGTAAAACAACACCTTCAAAACAAGATACTTGGGATGATTTTCACTGGCCTGGTGATTTTTGAGACTTCAAGAAACACAGCTGTCTTTTCCTTGAGGGAAACTCTTACTTAAAAACACTTACTTTAAACAGAAAACAGTTACTTAGAAAATAAAGTTTAAAAATTAATGCTGAGATTCACATTTATGGCTCCGGGAACTCCAGATTTGAGGAAAGTACCAGACATTTTGAGACCTGGGAACAACTCAGAAGATCTATAGCACAGAGGGTGATTTAGATATGAGGAAGCAATGTGCTCTTCAGCGCTTGAAGAGGATACTCTTCTTTTCAACGTTACAGTTTAATGGAGTGGTGCTGAAAATAGCATGTGAAATGTGGACCTTTCATTTTGCAGACTATTAAAACTGGGAACCCGCTGTGTCGAGACTCTGCAAACAAAGATGAATTTAAAACACACACAGATAAAGGGGCTAAAGAAACCAGACGTGATGTGTTAAAGAACTTACCGAAACTCTAGAAGAAGGAAAGCAATAAGGGGAGAAGGTAATTTGAAGAAGAGACTCTGCACATCAGAGCTACTCACAGGAAGCAAGCGCAAGGTTGTGCAAGCCCCTGCAAGAGACTGGAGACCTGCTCCTGGATTCTCTGTTTTAATCAGACCCACTATGAGAAATATCCTAGTGTGCAATTAAGTGATGGCATGACCTGCTCCCACAGCAACAGTCACCATTAATAAGAAGTGCTCAGAAGTAGGCAAAAAATACCACTCGTGTGATCTGTGGAGACCAGGTCCTGCTCCATGCAACTGCTGGATTTCTAGGTGATCAAAAAAACTACTTTCCAACCTTCTGTAGCAAAAGGTAAACATGTAATTAACTCAAAATGTGGGAATGTCTTGCCATTTGAAGGAGTCCGTACTGTTAAATTCTCAGAGAATATCAGCACACCTTTCCACATGTAAGCTAACAGCATTTTTCAAGGGACACACCTTTGGAAGCTGAAGAGGGACAGACTTCTCAAAATAGATGTTCTGCTTACCCCAGAAAGCAATTATGATCTTATCAGAATTAGTTACTATATTTGGCTCTTTCAAGATGGAAAGTAGAAGGAGCCATCAGGCACATTTTCTTGGATTCAAGTTGTTTAATATTCTGGATGGAAAATTAGTTCTTGTGTGGTTGAAGAGAATAGGACAGCTGAGATACTGCCACAATGAGGACAATGCAACAGAAGGTCAAACAGGACAAAAGGAAATACCTGTCCTTTATCCAAAGGCCTACAACATACCACAAAGATACTGGTTTTGATTGCCTGAGGATGCTCTGTGCAGATGGTGTCCACCTGTATGACGTAGGAAATGCCTTACCTTGCTCTCAGAGAAAATGTAGGTGAGATGATCCATGCACAGAAGATGCAAAAAAAAAAACCAAAAAACCAGTACTTAGATGACAGAGTCTCTTTTAAGGACAGCAGAATGAGGATAATTTACTCCAGTTAGAGGCTGAATCACAGTGTTTACGCTCTCTGTGTTTCAGACTATAACTTTGAAAAGGGAAAGTCTCTGCAATTCACACAGCGGCAGGGGCTGTCCAACCAGGCTGGTGTTGGCCAGGGACATGAACAGCAGAAACCCAGAGAATGGGTTACAAAGCAAAGTCTCTGTCCTGTGAAAATAGATGGATATGCTTGAGTGTTAGGCATCAAAATATCTCCATTGCTTTCTGTCAGGCAATGCAGGTCTTTTATACAATGTGTGTGGATGTGGATGTGCAGTCGGGCTCTGATTGTGCTAAAATTTACATACGTGCCTGGCTTAAACATGTAGAGACTCCAGCTGAATTCAAAAGACCATGTGGGTTAGTGGAGATCCTGCTCTAACCATCTGCAGAGAAAGGGCTGCTGTTTTCTCAAAGAGAATGGCTTTTAAATTTTGTTCTATAATGTCAAAGGAATTATTTGCATTTCTCTTGCCACTGTATTATAGCTCTACTTGTCCAAAAAGAAAAAAGCCCACAGTGGCTTTTGCCATTACACAAAAAACAGATGGCAACTTTGGTTTGATTTTCCTTTAATTTAAAGAGAAAATGCTCCCAAATGAAGAGATTATATATGCCAAATTTTAATCCATTACAAATGGATGCAACCTGATCATAACGTAAATGCTAAAAACTTAGAATACAAAAAAGAATTACTGGAATTATTTGTAGCAGGCATCTGTTTTAACTGTCAGGCACTCGACCTGACCAGCCTTTGAAGACAATACTGTGCTACCTTGAGTTCTGCTTTTTTGCTACATCACAAACCAGTGTAATCCAAAAAGCAGATAAAACAGAAACAAAACTAAATTGTAAATCCATATGAAAGCAGGAGACGGATGGCTAAAAGGAAAAAATAACAGAGTTATATAAGCATGTTTGTCTTCTCCTGGTGTATTCATTGTGAGCTGGTCCTTCACCCTCTTATCCAGGTGAATTCCATGATCCACCGAAGATGAGTTAGATTCAACTTAAACTCTGTGGCCAGTTCCAGGAAAGCATCTCTGTCAGGAAGGTATTTAAGAAGATAACTTAAAAATCATTGGCTTCAAAGAGGTCAAGCTCATGCTCAAAGTGAAGCAAGATTATACTAACCAAGGACAGATTTCACAAGGTTTTCAAATGTCTTTAAATGTCTTCAGGAATGCAGGGAACGTGGCAGGAGGGAGGGGGGGAATATTCCCCCAGGAAGGAGAAATGTGGGCATTGCACATGGGGAGCTGGAATTGCTCTTGGGAAACGCCATTGACTGAATGTGGAACCTGAGCTCCTACATTTACAATTTAGAAATTAGATTATATTAATAAGCCCCTCTCCATCCATTATCTGATTTTAAAACAGTAAAGAAAATATCAATAATACAAATAATAGACACAAAGTCTTGGGACAAGTGACAGACATGCACTGACATTGACAGCACCAGGCAATTCCTGAAGACTCAGGACTGGCTAGTAAAGAGAATGGGTCACCACAGACCCACCCAGGTCAGCCCAGTCCTCCAGTTTCTGTTAGTATTGGGCATGAGTCTGAAAAGCACTGCTGGCGTCCCAAGCATTTCTAGAAGAAATAGCATCTGGGCAAGCAGCCAGCCACCAGGCTTCTCTCAAACGGTTTGCGAGGTTATTACAGCACACAGTAAAGACTGAAATGTTGTAGAGCAAACCCTGCCTATTTCATCACATAAGAAGAAACACTTATGCCCATTACACCAACAAGGGGACTACGGCTCGGTACGCCGGGTAGTGCTTACAGAGCCATCAGAAAAGACACAACCATAGATGTCCTGAATTGATTACCTTCTATATGTCTACTTCTAATAACTTTCCCTTTTAATGACAATATACTGAAATTTTTGGACAGCTGATATTTTAACTTTTAAAAAAGGAAGACAATCATACTAATGAAGCAGAGCTAAGACACCACGTTGTGTTACTGAGACGGATGTTCCTCTATTTCATTGGGTGCTAGATCTTCTGACTACTCAACGTGAGGCTGTGATCCTCAGTCTTTTAGGATCCTGTCAGTAAGTCTGACACTGCACTGCAGGCTAATTTAATTACATGCTCATTATCCATACCAGATGTGGTGTTAATATTGTGTTTCTCCTGTATCTGCTAGTGTTTAAGCCCACAGACTGCCAATGTCATGAGGAGACTGGGAGAGAGTTTATGTCTCTGAAGATCTACAACCAAGTACCACCATCCTGTCAACCTGAAGAAGGCATTTTTGGCAGATCTGCCTCAAGCACTGCAGAAGTATATATCAAAATAAGAAACTGAGATGCATAAAGAGTTCTTCTACAGCAGCAGGTTCACCTGCCAGGGTGAAGAAAGGGAGTTCCCATGGTTCAGGCAATAATCTGGAAGGACTACCATAATCCTAACTCCTTATCGGTTTATGGCATTTTGCAGCCTCCAACCACTTCTCCTTCACAACTAACCCTTGGAGAGGACAGCCAGCTCCATCATGCTCCAACTGCATCCATGAGTAAGGATCTGGCCAAGGACCAGGAACATACTCACAGTGCAATATCTTCCACCGCAGTCTGCAGGCCACAGACAGCTGAACCTGTCGGTTCTGCCCACTCCGTGGAAAATTAGCTTGAATGCTATCATGCCAGCCAAGACAATACCAAGTTGCCCAGAGTGTTTTCATCTTAAGTGGGAAAGCTTTCACTAAACTTTTTTTTAATACGGTAAAAATCCCATCCATAATTCAGAGAGCTGTTAAAAAAGCTATGGATTAGTTTTCACTTTCCAATGATTTGTAAAGAATCATTTCAGATCTGAAAACAGAACTAGATTGCATACTTCAGAAGTTCTCTTCATTTGTCTCTGATTTAATTTTTAGGTCAATAAAATGAATTTTGCCATTGACTTCTGTTACAGAAAACTGGGAGTACCCAAACTCACTGTGTCTCTCCTCAGTAAGGGCAGCAGATAACTCTGTACATGCACTCACCGTACCTTTTCATTTTTTAGAATTATTGCAGATTAAAACCCTTCATCTTTTATAGTACAGTTCAAAAATCTGTTCACAGATCTACTATTTTCATGTAAATGCCTTCCAACAACTTCTCATTTTGGCAATACCAGCACCACCAGACAGACTCTTCTCAGACAATAATTGGAAAATAAGACACAGTTGGCAGTAAATTGCAAACCAAAGTGGATGTTCAGAGGAAATAACATCAGAAGTTGGCAAGGTGGTAGATGCATTCACTGACTTGAACCAGATTCAGTCAACAAAAGTTTGCAATGTAAAGATCAAACTATGAAATCTCAACTCAAAAATTATTTCAGCCCTAATGTCTGTATGGAAAAGCTGGAAGCCCACCAGAAGCACAGACAGATGTCGAACCACCTTCAAAAGCAAGCACTTCAAGAAAATACTAGGAATTAATTTAATCAAGTTTATAACAAACAACTCTAACACTTGTCAGTTGAGAACTCAGTTGTCAGAGCTCTACCACCCCTATCTCCACAGTAACCTAGAAAAGGAGGTGGAAATACTTGGGATATGTTAGGAACATTGGCCATGGCAGGTATAGCATTAGGCAACTGAAGGAAAATCCATGATACTACTGAATTTCTCCATTGAAATAAAGTAGATGTGAAGAAAAAAAATGGACATACAAAACCAGTTGAAAACAGCCTTGGCCATGTCTTCATTCACACCTGAACACCAGTAAACCTGAGAGTACCATCCAGCCCCGTGGTCTCTAAGAACGTCTTGCTAGCAATATATTGCTTCAGAGACTCTTCCATACTTCTTGCAAACACAAGAAGTAAAAAAGTAAACTGAGAGATAGTTAGGTGCAGTATTAACTTCAGTGGGTTAGCTGTTCATGATTGGGCCAGTGGCTTTTGGGGATCCACTAGTACCATTTCTTGGAGTTTGTGTAATTCTCTTGATACCTGTTTTAAACTCTCCCCCACAAGAAAGAAGAAAGAAAGAAAGAAAGGAAGAAAGAAAGAAAGAAAGAAAAGAAAAGAAACTGAAATGGAGGGAATGGGTAGAGATGGTACATAGTACCCAAGGGACTGGAGTTCAGTTGTTCCACAACAGATTTACTGCACAATCTCAGGGAAATCATTATGGCCAGATGCTTAAAGATATTGAGGTAATGCTTCCTGCAGGAAAGCTTCAGTGACCTGAGCAAAACCAAACACGGTCTCTGCCCTACGACATTTACAATGTGGATACGCACTGAGGGAAACAGCCCTTTCCAAATGTATGAGCAGAACCAAAGAAGCTGCAGTGCCATGCGAAAACCAGTGTGACAACCAGATCACAACATGGGAGCTCCCGTGCTGGACCAGTCCTCCTGCTTGCTCTCATGGAAACAAGAACACTGGAAAGAGGCAGGCACGGAGGTGGAGAACTAGAATCCCTTTGGCAGCTTTCTGGATTCCAGCCATTTATGAGTGCCATTGAATCGGGGCCTGGCTTCATTCCTTTGCCTTTGAGAACTCACAAATGCAAAAAGAGCAGCACTTTATATCATATAAAAACTTTGTCATTTACACAGGCAACATGAGGGCCTTGGACCTTTAGAGTCTTATCCATGCTCTGGCTTTAACTCCTTTTATCTGTCTTCCCCAAACATAAGCAGTCCACACTCTGGCTAACACTGGGGGGAAGAAGGAACAAGCTCTCCCACTGGGAGATGAACAAGGAAGAAGCGCTTTGGCTCCACCCCAGTTCTGCAATGCTCAGAGCAAGTAAATTTCGCCTGTGCTAGGTATGGGGAGAGCAAAGAGCTTCTGCTTCTGCAGGCTCCTGCTCTGCTTTCGGAATTGCTCTTCTCGCTCGGTCCTGGTGTTCCTCTTGCCCTCCGCCAGCTGTCCACATCAAACAACTGCAACATTAAAACCTGCTTCTCAAAACAGAAATGCACATGGCTAGGAGAAACCACAGGAAAGGCACGAGTAAGGGGAAAAGTATTTGGTTCCCTTCCATTCTCAGGCAGCCAACACGCTATCTCCATCCACGTTATCTTCTTGGCACAGCAAGTGAACAACTTTTTGTGATTAAATAAACAGAAATACAACTGAGTCAAACTGAATTTTATGCAGAGAACAGAATGCATGAAAAGTAAGTAATCTCAAAATTATGAACTCTAAAGGGTATAGCAAAAAAATATCGGGCAGATAAACCATTATCAAAAATACAGCCCTTTCCTCAGTAAATGAATTGCTGTGCAGTAATTACTGTTCAAATGATAGTATGACAGTTTAGGATGTCAGGGACAAACATTTATAACTTGACTGCTGAACATGCACTCCAGAACAGAAAGCTGCAGCAAGTTTTAAAACACACAGCCTTGCACAATGTATCACAGGGAGCTGTTTCACTTGTAAAACTCAAACTCTTTTGCGACTTTCCATCAATCACTTGATTAGGCAATGAAACGCACTGAGTGAAAGATCCATGAAAACAGATCCTGAATAAATTAAAATTTTCCAGAGCTAAACCATATTTTATCTATCGTGTTTGTTTCCAGGGCAGTTCTGCCCCTTTTTCAGGATTAACTCTTCTAAAATAGCCCTTCTCAGCCTGGAAGTGAAAAGTGGAAGAGGATGCCGAGAACGTGCCATTTCATCCTCTGTTTCAAAGCGTCAGACACGTCAAGTAACCTTACCACAAATCAACAGAAATCCTGGCTTCAGCTGCTCTGTTCCAGAGTAGCTACCACAGAGCATGTGCTCAAACTTCTAGTGCCACTGTCTGTAAAGAAGCGCCTGGTGCAGCGCAGCTATTCCCACACAAGGGAACATTAGTTAATTTGCATTCACAGCTACCATATGAGGTGCGAGTTTCTGACAGTCCACACATTTTATATTTAAAGACTGTAGGAAATTAATATAATTATCTTTGATATAATAACAAAAAGTAACTTACCAGCCCATCGCAATTGCTGATAGCGACTGAAGCGTTTGGCAAATCAGTGATATCCCCAACATAGAGGCAATTCCCATAGAGAGGTTCAATGTGAGTCTCCTCGGAGTCCTCCTGCCACTCAACTGTTGCTCCAGGGGCCACGAGCCTGGAGTTTGGCCGTAACCTGAAGTGAAGCTCTCTTCCAAAAACAGTGACATTGTAAAATATTTGCTCATTTGCTGCTTCATGTTGCAACTCTCCCGCAGCTCTCCTGAAGCGTGCTTTTGGCGGTCCGGACACCAGGTGGGATAGGAACCTGCCCTCTGCATCGGTGCTGGTGGGGACGACAAGGCTGTAATCCTCTATATTCCTCAGGATTGGATCTTTCCAGGGAGAAAGCAAGAGAGGAGAGAGATACTAGAATTAAACATAACCTGATGCCACGGGATTTTTATTCCATTATTCATTAGCACAGCAGACACTTGCATAAGGCAGATGGACACTGCACTCTGTGCAGGCACCAGCATGAAGTGTGCAGAGTTCATTCAAACTTGGCTTTTGCTCCCCAAAACACCAGACGGCAGCGTCACCCTCCCCACCCAGCAGGGACCCCACACTCCTGCCCACGCAGCGGGGTCCCACCACCCTCTGCCCACCCAGTGGAGACCCTGCACCCCTGCCCACCCGGCCGGTGCCCAGGTCGCCTCGAGGACTTTGGGGCTCCCCGGGTGGCCTGCGGTGATGAAAGGGAGCTGATCCACTTCGGGACGGCTCGGAGGGGCAGGGGTAGCGGCTTGGCGTGCAGGTGCCAAGCCTGCAAGGGAAAGGCAGGTCCCCCAAACTACCCCCGGCGCGGCGGGGATCAGCGGACCGGTGATGGGGG
>NW_010122854.1:0-4744 GCF_000699245.1 Pterocles gutturalis
GGGCGGGGAGCGGGCGTTGGGGCCGAGGGGGGCTGCTCAGCCAGCGCAGGGGTCCCCGGGCGGGCAGGTCCCTGTGCAGAGCTGCCTGCCTCTCTGGTCACCCCTCCGTGCTGTGGGCGGGGGTCCTGTGCCGGTGTGGTTGGCGGTTTTGGCTCCTTCCTGGCCGAGGCAGGTTTTCCTTGGGGATATCGGTGGTTTTGCCAAGTGAGTGGCTCTGTTGCCGGCCAGGGTGCTGTCCCGTGCTGGTCGGAACACAGCCGGAGCAGCGGGTCTCTGCTCTGAGCAGCTGGAGCGTTGCTGGGACCCTCAGTGCCAGTTTCTTTTGCAAATGGCCGTGTCTCACCAAGGAGTGATAATTGGACTGTAACTGCAGAAAATCGGCACGGCAGGAAAGATTTGCTTGTACTGTAGGAGGAAAGGGAGAGGGGGGCATGTACATGGGCCTGTTAGCTTCTCAGAGAATTGGCAGGGTCTGTTCTAATGCTCCTTCTTTCCTCCTCTCAGCTTTCCCTTCTAGCCAAGTTTATTTTTGGCCAGCCCTTTCCTTAAGCTCATAACCAATACTCCTTAAGTTCTCTTCCCACCTCTGACCTTCCTGCAGTGAGGGTCAGTCCCGTCGTACCTGGATAACAGGCTACCTGTTCTGGCTGCTCACGTAGTTCTCATGGTTCTCTATTTAGAGAGCCTAGGAAGCTGCTATTAGACCATATATATCCATCTGCTGAGCTGAAAAGCCGAGTGCCATTGCATCTGGGTCTCCTCAACATTTCTGTAGAAACGGGGTTGTGGGAGTTGTTTTTGTGGTCCAGGGGCTTACGGTTCCCTTGTGTTTGTGGATCAGTGACACTTCTCCTCTGTCTCTGCATACAGAGGTGGATGCTCTTACAAAGGAGCTGGAGGACTTCGAATTAAAGAAAGCTGCCGCCCGTGCTGTGACAGGAGTGCTGGCTTCCCATCCCAACAGCACCGATGTGCACATCATTAATCTCTCGCTGACCTTCCACGGCCAGGAGCTGCTGAGCGACACAAAACTGGAGCTGAATTCTGGGAGACGCTACGGCCTGATTGGACTCAATGGGATTGGTAAGCTCTGGGGCGCCGTGACGTGGGCCTCTCGGAGCTCGGTGAAGATCCCTTGCTGCTGAGAAGCTGGACAGATGCAGGTGGTAAATGCTGGAAACCAGAAAGAAGGCTGTTAGGCATGGCTGGGACACACATTTCTGTTCTCCTATCTCCTCCCCCCAGGAAGAGAAGTTGCTAGGATTGCTGGTAGAAGTATGAGATTGTGTTCTGGCTTTGGATTGTTCATTTGAACTTTTCTGTGGAGAGCTGGGTGAGATGGCTGGGATCTGTGAATCTCTCTGGTTCCTGTTTGCAGGTTTTGTTTAGCAGTGTCAATGAATGCAATGCTGATGCTGTTGGTCAGAGAACTTGCACAGTATGGAGGAGCAGGGAGTGTGTGGTTTGGCCTGAACGGAAAAACAACTGTACAATCCCTGGAGAAGGCAATGCTCTACATGGAGAGATGCAGAATATGGGTGTGATTGAAGAAGAGCTAGTAAGAGTGTCCAGTGGTCTAACTTTCAGGAAAACACTTAGGTTCTCTAGTGATGAGGGCATTACTTTCCTCTGTGTTAGAAATCTTTAGAGTCTGGGGTCCTGGTAACAGACGTCAGACCTGGTTAGACAGCAGGAAGTATACACCAGAGATAAAGTTCCCTAAATCCGGGTAAGGGCTGAACTGCAGTGGTTTCCAAAGAGCTTCTTCATGACTCAGTCCTGTCATTGGGGTGGTGAGCCGTAGCTGGGAGGGCAGCCTGTCACAGTGAGGCAGTAGGCTCTGCTGCATCCAATTCTTCTGGCCTCTTGGGCAAGAAATTCCCAAGGGTTTTCTGGGATTGGAAAGGGAGGAAATCAATGGGATCTGACTGCGTCTTGTCTGTTTCTCTGTGATATTGTGTCTCACTGAATCCAGCAATTAATTGTGGATGTCTGTCTGCACACAGGGAAATCCATGCTGTTGTCAGCTATTGGGAAACGAGAAGTGCCCATCCCAGAGCATATTGACATCTACCACCTGACCCGAGAGATGCCTCCCAGTGACAAGACCCCTCTACAGTGTGTGATGGAGGTGGATACAGAGAGGGCCATGCTAGAACGAGAGGCAGAACGTCTGGCTCATGAAGATGGTAAAGCTTCTCAGAGTCCCTGTGGACAAGGGACATTTCCTCCATTTCCCTTCCCACTGAAGAAAAGGTCTTATTTGTGTTTCTTGGCAGAGTTTTTACCTGTTAGGGTACCTATTTCCCCAGCTGCTATGTACTAGTTGAAAAGTCCTCTGGGATTACACTTCTTCCTCGCTGTGAGGGTGGTGAGGGTTGCCCAGAGAAGCTGTGGATGCCCCATCCCTGGAGGGGTTCAAGGCCAGGCTGGATGAGGCTTTGAGCAACCTGGGCTAGTGGGAGGTGTCCCTGCCCATGGCAGGGGGTGGCACTGGGTGGGCTTTGAGGTCCCTTCCCACCCAAACCATCCTGGGATTCTGTGGATGAAATTATTCCATGCAGCTTCTTAAGAAGTGTCTCGGGCTGGGGCATGGGGGGCACTGAATAGTGATAAGCAGACGGACTGAGAGCTTTCCCGACTGCGCAGAGGTGCAGCTGAGAGTCCTTTGCTGGCAGAAGTGCTGACAGGCAGGCTCTCTTTCAGCGGAGTGTGAGAAACTCTTGGAGTTATATGAACGTCTGGAGGAGCTGGATGCTGACAAGGCAGAAGCACGGGCCTCGCGTATCCTTCACGGCTTGGGGTTCACGCCAGCCATGCAGAGGAAGAAGCTGAAGGACTTTAGTGGTGGCTGGCGAATGAGGGTGGCTCTTGCTAGGTGAGTGGAGTACTGCTGCTTCGTGGGAGCATGCTTGCTCCTGGCTGCAGAGCCACGTACACGGTTCTAAGAACTCAGAGCAGAGCTTGAAAGGCTTTGGGTTACCTGCACTTACCCTACGCTGTCGTCTCCCCTCTCCTTTCAGGGCCCTCTTCATTCGGCCTTTCATGCTGCTGCTGGATGAGCCCACAAACCACCTTGACCTGGATGCTTGTGTGTGGTTGGAGGAAGAGCTGAAAACGTAAGCATGAAGGAGTTTGCTGCTTCTGTGGCTGTGCTTTTCTGCTGGAACATCTTGTCAGCACATGAACAAGGGCTACAGGAATAACTGTCTGTAGTTCCTGTGGCTAGAGAACCATATTGCAGTGCAGTGACGCCTCCTTGTGCTTGCTGCTGCAGGTGTCTATGGGAGGGTTCTTGATGGAAGGCTAATGAATTCACGACAAGCCCCTGTCATCCCTCATTGAAGGAATGAGAAATGCTGGTTTCTACTCCCTGGTTAAAGCCAGGAGCAGCCATGGCAGCCTGTACACCAGCACCACTTGCTGTACCAGTAGTGTGAGCTTTCCAGACCTGGCTTCCAGCTCATTTTTCTGCATATTGTTCCTCTGCTTTCACAGAACTGTAGTATCTGTGTCAGTTTCATCTTCTGGTATGTGGGGTGACTGTTTTGTAAACAAAGGTAAAATGTTAAGGCCTAAGGCAAAAAGCTGAGGACTAGTTCTGAAGCCTAGGTTATCTGCGCTGTGCATTAAAAGGACTGTATTGTGAGAGGGGCTTTTCATTTGCAGAGGTTTTTCTGTCAGCTTTGTCAGTTGAACCTTTTGCACGCTTGCTTTAGAAGCCAGATGTTTTAGCAAAGTCGTTTGAACCTCTCTTTGGGAGGCTTCAAGCAGGCGTAGTGCACCTGGCAGATGGCAGTCTGTACGAAGGCAAAAGCCAGCAGCAGAGGTTGAAGCTTCTGTTAGAGGTGTGGTGCCAGTGGAGTCAGTTGCATCAGTAGCCGTAGTCATCTACTGGTAGCCAGCTCTTGACTGTGAAGATGGGTGGAGACTGGCTTACGGTGAAGAGTGTTTTCACCAGGAAAGGAGTTTGCGGTATTTGCTTACTGCAGCTGGTTGTAGCTGCTTTATCCAGATTTCTGAAAGCGTGTCCAGGGCTGTTTATCTTTTTCTTAATCCAACTGTAAGCAAGAGAGATCTGGTGCACGTAAATCCTTTGTCACCATCAGGGCCAATGAGCAAGAATTCTTTTCCTAGCTTAGTCTCTAACAGCTTCTGTGGTGCCACAGGTTCAAACGGATCCTTGTGCTGATATCACACTCCCAGGACTTCTTGAATGGTGTCTGCACAAACATAATCCACATGCACAACCGCAAACTGAAGTACTACACCGTGAGTAAATGGTGCCCTGCGCAGCCGGCAGAAACAGAGGAACTGTTCTCTGGGGCATGTCTGATGGTCTGTGGTCTCTTTTTAGGGAAATTATGATCAATATGTGAAGACTCGCTTGGAACTAGAAGAAAATCAAATGAAGCGATTCCACTGGGAGCAGGATCAGATTGCCCATATGAAGGTATCTGCCTAGCTGTGTGACCATCTTTCTACCGATGCAGGTGGGCATCCCTGCACCTCCTCAGCCTTGTTGTTGTGGCTTCCAGCTAACTCTGTGTTTTGTTGCAGAATTATATTGCACGATTTGGTCATGGTAGTGCAAAGCTGGCCAGGCAAGCTCAGAGCAAGGAGAAGACCCTTCAAAAAATGATGGCTTCTGGCTTGACAGAGAGAGTTGTGAATGATAAGGTAGGATCAGACATCAGTATTGAAAACATGGGCTAGATAAGTGGAATGATCTTTAGCTGACAGC
>NW_010122854.1:4775-16809 GCF_000699245.1 Pterocles gutturalis
AGCTCAGGGCAAGAATGGTGTACCCTTCCTGATGCTGGGAGTGACTGTGCTGGAGATAGTGTAATGCTGAAGAGGGGAAAGAGGAGGAGTAGTTTCCTAGGGGAGAGAAGGGGATTTGTCATATCAGTAAGACTATTTTGCAGACACAGAAATCAGAAATTATTGTCTAAGGGTTGGAGAAGATGGAAGAGGATGCTCAGAGCAACTCCAGCTTGTTTGAAGAGTATAAGCCCACATTTACTTCAAGGGGAAAGAAATAGGGACTCATTAGCCAGCAGATGAGCTTGCAAGCAACTAATCAGAATAAATCTGTGAGTTGCTAGAGGGGCTCATAACAAGTCACAGTCTGGTGCTGTGGCCTACCAGATGATGTTGGTAGTGAGGCACGATGATACCAGAATAACTAGGTTGTTTTGTGCTCCAGGGTGTCTAACAAGTGGATATTCTGTGTTAACAGACTTTGTCATTCTATTTCCCGCCCTGTGGGAAAATCCCCCCTCCGGTCATCATGGTGCAGAATGTCAGCTTCAAATACACCAAGGATGGGGTGAGTATGGGGAGCACCATGAGTTGAATGGAGATCACTTGTATCCCTGCCTTGTTTGGGAGCGTGAGGCTTTGGCTAAGCTTTCCAATCAGGCTGCAGCGGATGACTAGTGGATCAAGCTTCTTGGCAGCGTTATCACTCAGTCTGCTGAGGACAGAGCGTTACAGGTGCAGCGTGGTGGTTCTGGGTCATAGTGGAAAGGCATAATATGTGTCGTGATTTTTGTGGTTTGCAGCCGTGGATCTATAATAACCTGGAGTTTGGGATTGACCTGGATACCCGTGTCGCTCTCGTTGGACCGAATGGAGCTGGAAAGTCAACACTGCTGAAACTGCTCACGGGAGAGGTATGCTCCCTGCATTGTCTGCTCTGTTCTGGACCTTTATTCTTGGGGTAGTCTTCAACTAAGCTGCTTTTATTTGCCTTAGCACCCCAATCAGGCCTTGGAAATCCTAAGGTCTTGTTGCAATATAGAGCTTTTTCTCTCATGTTGTCTGTTCAGGCTGCCTCCTCTGTGCCAGAGCGGAGATGGCTGGATTCTGTATTTCTGGCATACAGCACAAGGAGGGATTTCCTGGTAAAATGCTTTTATCTTCCCTTTCTAGCTGCTGCCCACAGATGGGATGATTCGCAAGCACTCGCATGTGAAGATTGGTAGATACCACCAGGTACTCCCTCCAGCAGCCACCGGGGACACGAAATGCTGAGGAAAAGCTGTCAGGAATGAGCAAGCTTGCCCCTCTGTGTCTGCTGCCAAGGCCTCTCCCGCTGCTGCCCTTCTGTGCCTAGAGAGGGGGGAGGAACTGTTCAGCTGGCTGGATGGGCTCTAGCAAACGTTCTTACCCTGAAAAGAGGCTTGCTGTGCTCCTTTGGGAGAGGGGGTTGCCCTGTGCTTGGCGGTGGACACGCCTGCTGTTCTGAAGCAGCACTCCTGCTCCCGAAATGGAGACTCCTTCCCCAGTAGCTCAGCACAGCGGCTGTGCTGTGAGTGGGGTGGTTGGCTCTCGTGTTCTGCTGCCTGTCCGGTACCAGAGGGATGTGAGGGGGGAGGTCCTTTTGGCCATGAAGTGGGTGGTTTGCACAGCCTGAAGCTGGCTTTTCTTCTCTGTCAGCACTTGCAAGAGCAGTTGGATTTAGACCTCTCGCCCCTGGAGTACATGCTGAAATGCTACCCAGAGATCAAGGAGAAGGAGGAGATGAGAAAAATCATTGGCCGCTATGGTCTGACAGGGAAGCAGCAGGTAAACGCGAGCTGTTGAGGTTTGCTTTTTGCTCATCAGGGAAGTGAGAGCTGCTGCATCTTCTGTTGCTCTACCGGTGTCTGGCAATGTGATGTGGTATGTAGCATGGCACACCACAGCATCAAAATATTTTTCCAAAATATTTTTTTTTAAATTGGATTATATAAACAACCTCATGGCTCATAGGAACTTTGTTTGCATTGCAGCAGTATATGGGTTGGAATGGGTGACCCCCTCAGAATTCAGGTGAAGAGAAGACAAGTTCTGGCATAGTGCTAGGCTTGAGCATACTTTACTTGTAACTTGAACTAGTTTGCTTATCTCTTATTTCTGAGATGAATACCAGGCAGAAATGCTAGAACACGTTCTTAACCAGGAGTGGGGACTGCTTGGTTCAAACAAGAGGGGGATCACCAGTGGTGCTCAAAGCCTAAACATGGGATGCTCCTGTACGTCCCGTGTCACGTGTATGATGGGAGTTGTCCTCATCACTGCAGTTCAGCATTGATTTGTGGTTGTGTCATGCAACGAACGCTAGTCAGACCTAGGTTAACTGTCCCTTGGAACCCGTGACACAAGCTGGGTCTTGCTGCGGACACTCCTTCTTCAGAAGCCCTTGGAATTCCATTGTTCTGCTGGTGAGAGATTAGTCCACGTATAAGACTGACCAAGCTTTGTCCTCTCGTGTCCTGTAGCTGCTGGGAACACAGGGTGAGGTGTGGATAGTTTGTGGTCAGGGTGGCAGTCTGTGGGTTTCCCGGCAGAGCTGCGAGCAGGGTCTGTTTCCAGGTGAGCCCCATTCGGAACCTCTCGGACGGGCAGAAGTGCCGTGTGTGCTTTGCGTGGCTGGCCTGGCAGAACCCCCACATGCTCTTCCTGGACGAGCCCACCAACCACTTGGACATAGAAACCATCGATGCTCTGGCAGATGCGATCAATGAATTTGAAGGAGGAATGATGCTCGTCAGCCACGACTTCAGACTCATCCAACAGGTAAGAAAACTAGTGAATTTTGTCACAGCACCTTCCTAACACTTTAAGTAATTAAAACAAGGTATTTTGAGCTGATTGGCTCTTGCTCATCCCAAAAAGATGTGTGAGTGAAAAATGAACACTGGACACGATTCCCTTGTTATGTCCATGTGAAACCATTACTGAGCTAGCCTAGGAAAACCTTAGGTACTTGAAAGGAACAATAACAACAAAAAACCCCCACAAAACCAAAACTCTAGAAGTGAAGAATAAGTTAAATGGAAATCATGACACACTGTGGAGGCCTTAATGAGATTTTTAAAAATCATACCGGAGTAGTTCTAGCACAGTTTTTTTCTCTCTGTCTGCACAGGTGAAGGAACTTGCACCACATACACACTCATGTCAAGTGCTGATTTATCAGCTAGAGCTCTGTCTGCAAGTTCAGGTGTAATTTTATTTTTCAGTGTGTTATATCCCAGTAGCTCAGTTCAAGAGCTACCTTTTTTTTTCTTCTTCAATTCCCAGTTTAGCAGGAGAGGCTTTCCTTCTTAGTCCATGAACAAAAAAAAGAAACATTGAGGGGTCAAAGATTTTTACTTCTAAAATCTTGTATAAATTATGCAGACACCAGGTAAGACGTTTCACTGCAGATATCTTTCTTTGGAAGTTGAAGCGTGAAAGTTATTAAACTCTTTTCTTACCAGACTTCAGAGAGTAGATTTTGGTTGTTTTTATAATTTTGGTGAAATGATACGATGCTGTACTGTAACCCTCTCCTCCTCCTCCTCGTGCGCGTGCTTTCAGGTTGCACAGGAGATCTGGGTCTGTGAGAAGCAGACAATCACAAAGTGGCAAGGCGATATCCTCGCCTACAAGGAACATCTCAAGTCAAAGCTGGTGGATGAGGATCCGCAGCTCACCAAAAAGACCCACAACGTGTGAGCTCCGAGCGGTCAGTCGGGTGCTCTCCGTGGAGACTGACAGTGGCCAATGCGACTCGCCCATCTGCGACTGGAATGGGACTCTGCTGCTATCTCCGGCTGTGTTCTAGGATTGCTGCAATGCTGCTTCCCCTCGACTTGCCTTGCACCTCTCTATCTGGACAGATCTCTTCTCTCCTGATCTGGCTACGTTTGGGCAACGATTTTCGTATTTAGATGATGTCCCACCTGAGCCAGGCCTTGGGATCTCACGGTCCGGGGTCTCGTCAGTGGCAGCTCAGGTGTCCGAGCTGCAGGGATACAAAGTTGAGACCCCAGCCCAGCTTCTCCCGCCAGTTGCTTCCCAATTTCTGCTTCAGTTTAGATACTTCACTTCAAACTCCTGGCCTTGGTTTGTTTTTAACTATTATTTAACAGTGTAATTAACAGATCTGCCTGAGAATCCGTCAGTCAATAAAGAGGGAAGAACAGTGGTGTCTTGTCTTGTGAGCCGCAGTAGTTATTTGGGCATGCTGGGGCAAACCAGCTTGGAGCAGGGATGCAGAGCTCCTTCTGCTGGGCTGAGGGCTCGGTTCTTCCACGCTGCCAAAGTCATGACCAGAACCTGGGGGTACAGGAAGGGGTGAGTACTGAGCTCTGGAGACACAGCAGTGAGCAGGATCCTCACCCCTGCGAAGCCGCTGCCAATCTGGAGTGAACACGGGGTGTTCCCCTTGGTGACAGAGAGGGGAGCAAGCCAGGCGTGCTTGTCTTGGTGTTGACAGATACAGCCTGGAAGGGTTCTGGAGACGAAGTTAGAGGCAGAACATAGATCTATAAAATGCCAGTGTGTGTTCTTTACAGCAGAGTGGCTTGGGTGTATGCTTTTTCCTTCACCTGGAATTGTATGGGTCTAACAAAGAGACTCAATAATTCAGGATTTTTGGACTAGAATTATATTTGTTCCTTGCAGATTTAACTAAACAAGACTAATCAACTGAAGTTAGCTTGTTTGGTCTTAATAACAACATTTTAGAAAAGTTGGTGTTTAAACCTTAACCTGCGCCACAGAAGCTTGAATAAAATAAGAGTTTTCATGTGTTTTTAAAACAATTAAAAGGTACTAAAGAAGAAGGTAGCAAATCAAACCAGATAGCTGCTTATGGTCATCAGTTATCATCTTAATTCTGACTCATGAGAATGGCTGCACTGGTCCTGTGAAAGGTTCACGTAGCCCAGTAACCTGTCCCGATGGTACCTGTTGGCAGGCGAATTGAAGAACAGGACAAATAGGCAGCAGCTATACTTTCTCAGACACCGGCTGTCTGTGGTTCTGACCTACTGAGCAGAGTTTTTCCTCATTTTTTTTTTCCAAAGGGACCATCCAAGTTGTGGCTGCTGCTATAGAAGCACTGTGTGTCATCCCTAGGACAGATGGCACAATGCTACCGGGGCACAGTGCAGAGCATCCACATTTTTCAGTGTTTTTAGCAGTGATCTGAAAGGGAAAAAAGTATTTTCTGAGAAAATAAGGCTGTCCAAGTTAGTTCTGCGGAAAAGTCTAGATTGCATTGAAAAGTCCCTGAAATTAATATCTCGCAGTGTAGTTCTCAAAGTTAACAGTGGGACAGTGATGGAGTAAAAGCAACCCCCAGCTAAGTAATTAGTGTAATTACTGCTGGTTAGTGTCACAAAAGGTGGAACAAGAATAGATGAACGCATGCCTTTGTTCTGCACTCTAGGCTTTAAAAAGATGCTGGTGAGTTGGAAGAGGTTGCATAATAGCTGTGAGAAGGGTGAGGTGGAGATGTCCCACCTGAGGCTAGAGCCATTCATTCTGCTCTTCCTTACTCTAAGCAAAGATTGGGCAACACCTCTTATCAGAGTTCAGAGCTGTGGAGTTGAGAGCCGTGGCGGCAATAATAAACGCAAGATGTAATCTCACCTGGAGTTCTTTGGGATTGGTGAATCCCAGGAAGGGCATGGGAACACTGGGATGACAGCCGGCATGAGGGACGGGAGCTGGAAAATTCCTGCAGCTTGTGCAGCAGCACAGAGAGCTGTGCTGGCTGCTGCTGTGACACGAGAGGATCTCGGCTGCAGACCGGTCCCCGATCTGGCAAACAAGGGCCACGGGTACGTGTCCAAAGGTGGCTGTAACTGCGCTGGAGGTCACAGGCAGGAGGGCAGGATTTGTGAAATGGAAAATACATACCTGCTTTATCCATCTGCTATCTCAGCCTCGGCTCAAGCCTGTCCTGCGCTGGCGGGGGGTCAGACCGCGCTGCAGTCGGGGCAGGCATGTGTCCTGGGGGCCGGTTCCCGACAGACAGCCACGGGCTGGGGCAGGGGCGTTCTGGGCTGTTTCTGGTGCACAAAACTGAAACTATTTCCAGATAAACGATGAGAATGGCCCCTTAGCTGCTGGGGTGGTCCTTTCTGTGAAAGAAGGGGCCCAGAGCCTCTACACCATCACTCCTGCTTGTAACCTGACGGTGAGGTTGTCTCTGACCGCGGGAGCCAGCAGTGACAGGTATCAGTCCCGTGCAGGGCCGGGGGCTCCCTGCTGCTGTGCTGTGAGTCCATCCATAGGCTGCAGAAGGAGCACAAGGAGGGGGGAGCCAAGCCCAGCACACAGCTTCCAGGTGGGCAGCCTCCAGCGCCTGCATCCGGGGGAGCAGATGCTAATGGTTCAAATTTGGCCATACTGCTCAGGAGACAAGCTTCCGCCCTCGCTGTATAGCGCGTCCCTGTGCTTCATGTTGAGCGCCCCGTCACTGCTCCTTGCCCACCAAAGGTCTCCCTTCTAACTAAACGTGCTGTCAGAAAAACAAGAAAACAAAATAACTGCCGGTGCCAGACACCGCTGCAGCTGGGGAGAGATGCAAGGGCCACGAGCTCCTTGAGATGAGAGAGCCTTTGTGTGCAGTGACCAGGGGAAGAGGTGAAACGGTTCCAGCCGCAGCGATCTCAGCTGTTTGTGGCCGCGTACATCAGTGGCGGGTGGAAGGTGCAGCAGAGGGGAGCCCCGTGCTGTTCCCGCTCCGTGCAGGGTCTCACACAACAGAAGCGGCGTGTTGCCTGCTCCTGCCCCCAGCACGAGCCCGGCACTGGCGTCTCTCGGTGGTGGTAGATATCACACAACACGCCACCCCGTACTGTCACTGCCCGAGCCCCTTCCCCTTCACAAAGGCGCAGACGTGACCGTTCCACACCGTCCCACTGTCCCACTGGTGTGTCAGTGCGTGGGAGCGAGGAGCCGTTCTGTGACACCCAGACCCTGTCACTGTGACGTTGGTTTGCACTCGGGGAGGGTGACTGGGTGCCTCCCCACAAGGACAGGCATGGAATAAAACCAAATTCAGCGGAACGCTGTTGGCCATACAAGCGCTAGTGTTGCCTGAGCGGTGGGTCTCCCAGACTCAGTCCTCAGCAGATGTGATGTGCTGAGGATCCGCAGGTATAACATGTCCCTGAGCTGTGCGTGGCAGCAGGGACACCAGCATCCCCCCCACAGGCACATGCTGGTGTTATCCTTTTATGAAACGTCTGTTGGGGTGCCTGCCAAGAGAGAGGCTCCCTTCTCTACCCCAAGGACAGACAACTTCTCCTGTTTTGTTCACTTCTCTACTGTGTTGCTACACCTTTTTTTTTCCCCTGGCTTAGCTTAATTCCTGCATCATAATTGCCACCACTGGTGCGATCACAGGTTTCCAGGGTGGATCAGACACATGCTCAGGGCTCAGCCCTCCGCTGCTCCTGTCCCCTGAGCTCTGCTGCGTGCGGCGGGCAGGGACAGGGGAGGAACGCTGGCTGTCGGGGTGTGTGTAACGCTGTCGTTCAGTTGCTAGCCCAGCGTTCCCTCCGGTCACCGTGTCTCCACTGGCTGTGTTAGCTGTTTGTAGCACAGGAGGGGTTCTGCCCGTTTGATCGTGGAACCAATGCCTTGAGTGCTCCGATTTACAGCCCTCCACCCAAGCAGGACCCTCCTCTCCCCAGAACCCGGGATGGACAGAGCTGGGAACAGCTCTTCTCTGTCACCGCTGCCCCGCACCCGTGCAGCACTGCTGCTCTCGCCCCTTCTTGCCCGTGTTACCCTCAAACTTTTTCCCAGGTGTGAAGGTTTAATTCAATCAGCTCCTTCAATCAGTCCTCTCGGGCCAGCTGCCCTGCAGGTACCGCAGCGGGACCATCAGCTGCAGCTGTGTGCTCGTCCGGCTGCCGGGTGGCTGCAAAGCTCCTGCCGTTGCCATATCCCCCCCCCGGCCCTGGCTGCTCCCTGGGGCTGAGATGGGTGCTGATGGGGGGAAGAAGAGTGGCTGTGCTCCCTCTCCTGATGACAGGAAAGCTAAGAGGAAGCCCAAGAGAAAGGAAACCTACTCAGTCTATATCTACAAAGTACTGAAGCAGGTGAGGAAATATTTATTTTCTGCTGGAAGCTGCTTTGTGGGTGACTTCTGCCGCTGTGTGTCAACCTGATAAAGGGGAAGGAAGGAAAATCTGATTTTTAATGAGGTGGGAAGAGGGGTGTGTGGGTGCAGGAGGGCCCTGGCTGGGTCTCAGGGGGTGTGGGGGGAAATGCGTGGGGCAGGAGATGGATCCGCATCAGGAAGTGTTTCCCAGAGAGAATGAGCTCCAGTGTGGCTCTGCCTGAAGAGATAGTTCAGCTGGAGCTGGCAGGCAAGGACAGCTGCTGCTGGCCCTGGGAGTAAATACTAACATGTTTCTGGTTATCTCTGCTGGGGAGATGAGAAGAAGAGTTCTGAGATGTGTCTGGGAGCTGTCTGAGCCTCGGTCATCCACCGGAGCCTGTGGGCAGGATGGGGAGCACAGGGCCTCCCCCCTTCGGGGCTGGTTTTCCCCAGGGATTGTGTAGAGTCTCGTGCCAGTGCCCCCCAAAGCCACTGAGGGGTCGTGGGGGCTCTGCTCGGCCTCATGCGAGTGGCACAGGACCCCAGACCCTCAGGGTGGGAGCTGTGGGTCCCTTTGGGGTCAGGGTGCTGCCATGGGGGGAGAGGGTCCCTCGCTCCCCGCAGGGTGATGGTGCCTGGTCCCCCCCCGGCAGGTACACCCCGACACTGGCATCTCCTCCAAGGCCATGAGCATCATGAACTCCTTCGTCAACGACATCTTTGAGCGGCTGGCCTCTGAGGCCTCGCGCCTGGCGCAGTACAACCACCGCTCCACCATCACCAGCCGCGAGGTGCAGACGGCCGTCCGCCTCCTGCTGCCTGGCGAGCTGGCCAAGCACGCCGTCTCCGAGGGCACCAAGGCCGTCACCAAGTACACCAGCAGCAAGTGACTGCCTGCGCCCCAATAAAGCCCCACTGCAGTCACCACGCCTCGTTTGTCATGGCGCCATGGGGTTGAGGTGGCCACCCCTCGCAGACGTGGTGGGGACTCCTTTTGGGCTGGGTGGAGGGCTCATGGGGGGCAAGCTTGATACCAACTTGGCTTTGAGCAACCTGGGCTGGCAGGAGGTGTCTCTGCCCATGGCAGAGGATGGTCTCCAAGGTCCCTTCCAACCCCAACCATTCTGCAGGATGTGCAGCCGGACTTTCTGTGGGATGGAGAGCTCGAACATCTTGGGATTGCAGTTCTGCGGCTGCCCTGGAGGTGGTTCTCTCTGACTGGTGCCAAACACTTGGCTGCTGCACGGGCAGGACGTGGGGCTGACCAGCTCTCTGCAGGCTGCCTGTGGATGGTCCAGCTTCCCCTGTGGTGCCCTGGTTCTCTCGGCCATGCCGTGTGGGTGAGGGGCTGGTTTATGATGAGGTAAGCAGCTGTCTCCTGGAAGCGTCTGGGAGAGCATTTGGCACTGGGTGAGCCCAAGAGGAGCGAGGCTCTAGTGGTGCAGGTGCCTGATTCTCCAACGCTGCGATTTGTGCATCCTGCTTCATGTCTTCCCCACCTCCTGTATCGCCCCGAAAGGCTAGAGGAATGGAGTTGGTGACTGGCCTCATATCCCTCTTGCTACATCGCTGCGTTTTCTCGCAGAGCCGGAAGGGCAGCCTGCAACCCAGGTGCACCAGACTCGATGGGCAGAAGGAGGGGGTTGCTCTTGGGATGGTGAGTTCTGCGCTGAACCTGCCTTTATGCATTTCCCAAATGGGGGCAGGTTCGTCATTCACTGCACAGGGGTCATGCTGCGTGTACATCCCCACAGAGCTGCCCTGGTGCACCTGTACCGGGTGTCACACGCAGTCGTCCCTTCCTGAGCGATCGCTCTGCACGCGGAGCACAGGTCAGCTTTTGCAAGGACGGCTCTGCAGCTCAGCCTCGTCCAGGACTCGTGGCTCCGTGCCCTGATGTGCCATGATGCTCTGGTGGATCCGGCGAGATCTGAAGGTTGCTTTGGGAGGAGGGGGTAGACTCTGCCGACCAGAAGGGATTCACAAAACATTGGTCACTGCGACCAGAGTGACCTGGGAGCACTCGGGTTACAGTAAAAAGCAAACCTTAACTCAGAGCCCATGCAGACACTCTCCTAAAGTGTTCTGGGACTGCCTGGGTCCGTGTGAGTCTCTTTCCAGGTCTGCCTGTGTCCCTGCAAGTCTCCCACTGAGCTCTTGGTGCTGCAGCACTGTCGTGTTGCATCTCTCTGGCTCCGTGTCTACATCCATCTCATTTGTTCTTGCCAAGCTACACATGCCCATGCATGAAATTAAGCAACTTCTTTTTTTTTTTTTTTTTTTTTTTTTTTTTTTTTTTTTTGCCTTGGTCCACTCTTCAAACCCCTCAAAAAGAACACTACAGGGTGACAGACTGAATCAAAGTCTTCATAAAAACACCAGTAATGCTGATGTGCTCTGTTTTCCTTTTTGCAAGAGAACAAAGACTCAAGAGTGTGTGCTCTTTTCTCTTACGGGGTGAGGGACCATGAGGCAGAGTATCTCTCTGGTCTCTGAGGGGTGCAGGTTTGAGGGGAGGGAGGTTTTGGGCAGTGGAGGCTGGCACCAGCGTGCAGACCTGTCTGCATTTCACTCCCTGTGCTGCCGTGTCCCTTGGCAGCAGCTGCTCCGGTGCATCATTAGACACTGTTCCAAACAGCACGGGCAGGGATGGTTCAGCACTCAGAGGAAAATGAGCTGGTGATGGATAGCTCTAGTGACGCCGAAGCTGTTAAAATGTGAACCTCTGAAGTGCAGCCAGGGCTCCAGCAAGGGATTCTCGTCCTGTCTGTGCTCAGGCGCTGGTGTGCGGGGACGGTGCTGGTCTGTGTCCCTGCCCTGCTCTGCTGTGGTCTGGGGTAGGCTGCTGTCTCTGAGCAATGCTAACTCCGAGTCTGTAACTCCTGGTGGCCCAGTCCCTGCCTGGAGGATGGGGGTGAGTGATGCTCAGCGGTCAGACACTCCTGTGAGCGCACGGTGCTGTCTGAGCTCTGTTATCCCTGACGCTGCCAGCGCTGTAACGGCGCTGAGGGCCCGTGGCATCCTTGGAGCTGGGTCTCTATCGATGTTCTCCCCAGCAAGGGTTGTTGCAAACAGTTTGTTTCCTTGTTTTTTCTTTCTCTTCATACTCTGTTCACTCTGGAGTCTTGGATGTAGCCAACAGTAACGCGGCTTCGCTCATCTCCCTGCTCGGGACTGTGCAGGGGGGTGGGGGAGGAACCCAGAAGTTAATTACGTGAAAAGGTAAAAGTCTTATTTGATATTAACAATGTCCAGGGACACATAACGATGGGGGTCCAAAGGCATCCTTGTGTCCTCTCCTTGTGTGGCCCTGTGTTACCTGCTGCCAAACACCGCGGGAGACGGGAAGGCCTGACCTGCTGCCTGCGAAGGTGCTTCTGGATACAGAGCTGCAGCCAGGGACTGCAAGAGCCCCGGGGGCGGCTCAGGGTGCCCCCGCTGCGGAGAAGCTGGGGACAGGACTGAGCGCTGCTCTGGGGATGGGGACAGATGGGATGGGGACGGAAGGTGTGTTCTCACCGAAGCAGCATGCGCTGGGCTGGGCTGGGGGCCGCTGCCTCGTGATCCCCTGTGTGGTCTCCGGGCGGGAGGAGGATGCTTCCGCGTGCCCCACGCAGGGTGTGGGCTGGAGAGGAGGGTGACACGGGCAGAGCGGCCCCATGAGGAATGGCTGCTGCAGGCCACACGCCGTTTTCCCATTAGCGAGTGTTTAGTTCAGCGTTTTAAATAATTGTGTCCTCGGAATGATATTTAAAATCCATTTGGGAGGCAATGAGGCGGGAAAGTGCCTGTGCCATTGTGATGACGCTGCGCGGGCGCGCCACACATGCATATTACAAACTCGTTACGGGCTCGTTTACAAGCGCGCTGCTCGCTCCCCGCACAACCTCTTCCTGATGCTCCTAATGGTTCCTCCCACCACGGCTGCTCCTGCTTGGC
>NW_010122854.1:16871-22391 GCF_000699245.1 Pterocles gutturalis
GGGGCTGATGGCCTCGGGGATGGGGATGTGCCGGGCGTGCTCGGTGCTGGGACTGTCCCTTGGGTGTCCTGTCCTTCGCCTGTGCCCCATGCTCCACGCAGAACCGGGCTTATTTCCTGACGAGCCCTTGCACTCGTGCTATTGCAGCGCCCAGACCCTGCAGCCCCCAGACCCCGCATCCCCAAGGCTTTTGGCCGTGGTGCTCTGGGCACAGCTGGGAGAGGAGCTGCAGCGCCCGTGATGGGCTGGCTGGGAGCCCAGCACCAGCACCTGCCCTGGAACGGCCGCAGGAAGCTGCGGGAGCGGGGGGGGCGAGGCACGATGGAGCAGAAGCAGGTGGTTCCTCGAGTGCCGGTCCGTGCCTGAACCAGGGGTGGCCTTGTTGCTGTCCCCATTCCTCTGGCTGCTGCGTGGGCACCCTCTGCTGTCCTCCCAGCCTGCACAAAATAGAAACCCTGTGTGGTGCTACGAGGCCCCTGTCACCGCTTTATCCCTGTCCCGTTGGCTGTGGTGACATGAGCAGTATCCAGTCTTCCCCCCTTGAGCTCCTGCAGCGCCCGAGCCTCATCTGCGGGGAGGGGGGCCTGGGGGCATCTGCAGGGAATTCAGCCCATCCCCTCTGACTTCTCCTGCTTGGCTGCTCCTCTCCAGCTGTTTTCAGCCTGATTGTCCCACTTCCTTTGTCCTTTGGACAAATGGCCCTCCCTCCTGCCCCAAGCCTGTTCCTGTCTTCTGGGCTGTGACCATCCTTCGCAGCCTTTTTACCCCCCGTGTGCTTGCCCTGGGAAAAAACTGGCTCCAGGCAGTGCAAGAGATAGCAGAAGTGAAGGAGGAATAAGGGAAAGACAGGAGGAAAAAAAAAGTAAAAGAAATAAAGATGATAAATAGTTCTGATGAGCTCTGTGCTTGCTGCCTTGGGACAGGACAGCTGTGGGTTAGTTTTGGCCATTGTCTGTGCACAGAAGGGGGACAGACCACTGAATGGGGACGGGTTTGGGGGGAGGGGAGATGTGCAGAAGGGAAACAAGGCCCCCGGGTGTGTGCGTGTACAGGTATGGTTCTGATGGGGCTCTGTAATGTGGTCAGCACGGCGAAGCTCAGCACCTGTGAGTGAAGCTGGAGATCTCTGTACGTGTGTTTGGGCTGCGGCTGTGGCTGGAGGGAGCGCCAGAGCTGATATGAAAATCCTCACGGGGTGGCATCTGCTGCCATCCTCAGTGCCTACACCAGCCTGGGAGCTCTTGGTCCTGCCAGCTCCTTGCTGGTCTGGCTGTAGAAATGGGAGCCCAGGGAGGAACCACAGAGTGCCCCTGCTCCCTGCAGCAAATGAGGGGGTGAGGCAGCCTCTGAGCCCCTTCTGAGGACCAGGAGATCCTTCTGGCCTGTGTGCTCGAGAGGTGCCCTCCTCTCACACCTCTGCCTGGGCATTCCCTTCGTTAGGCTGGAATGTGAAAATGGGCTGGAGATGTGGCCACCGCGTCCTTCAGGAGAGCCGTGTGCTGTGCCCCCAGTGCTGCACCGCTGGGATGCTGCAGGCTGCTCATGGGCACGGGGCGTCTGCGCCATGGTGATGGGGAACGCGTCTGGCAGCTCTGGAGGGCAACTAGCAGACCTGGGACTGGTTCAGGGACCCTTGGGAGCTTCCCAGTTCTTACATAGTCCTTTGTGCTGGAAACAGCCACCGCAGGGAACACAAGCAAAGCCGAGCTCCCTGTCTGATCAGCACCTGCAGCCACACTGGAAAGAACTCTCATAGTCTGGAACCAAGTTGTCAGCGTAAATACTAAATGGGCTCAGATTAAAACAAACAAACAAACAAACAAAAAACCCCCCCAAAAACCACCAAAAAATCCCCAAACAGTTTGGCAGAGCTGGGTGCAGCCCCCTCGGAAGCCCGAGGATGCTTGCCAACCTCCTGGGGTTTGCACGGGATGCTGCCTTCCTTATTCCCAGGAGACGTGGCTCTGGTCGCGCCAGCTGCTTTCCCCAGGAGGTGCCCGTGTGTCCTGCCCACCTGTGTCCCAGCAGCCGGGTCCTGCCCTGGGGAGGATGCTGGGCTCCCAGGAGCAGCGTGGGGGGTTCGGGAGGGGTTTTGGTCTCTGTGGAGCTGCCTGTGGGGACAGGCTCTGTACTTGGTCCATTGTGACTTCTGACGCCAATTCTGCTGCAGAGGAGGGACCTTGCAGAGCAAATGTACAAGCACATAGAGAGTGTTTCAGGGCTGCCTGCTGTCCCCCCCTCCGCGCCCGGTCCGTGCTGGTGATTGCACCCAGCAGCTGAGGATAAGCTCTCGCAAGGAGGGGAGATAAGGGGCTGCTGCCAAGCAGGACTATTTATACAGGGTGAGTCAGGCCCGTGCCTGGACCCAGCCAGATGCTGGGGAGCTGGCACCCAGGAGCAACCTGCAGAGGACACAACAAAGGACACCAGGGGCTCTTGCCTGCAGCAGCTTGGTTGCTGTAAGGTTCAGACGTCTCCTCTTTGCTCCCCGTTATGAACTGCAGCTTTCCCTGCAGCTCTGCCCCACGAGGCTTACTGCCACCGGGTGGGGGGCAGCTGGATCCATGGATGCACTCTCGGCGTGCGAGGAGCCGGTACCACCATAGGCAGCGCAGCCCGAGCCCGGCCAGCCGAGGATGCCAGAGCAGCCGCCTGGAGCCCCTGGAGTGCCGGGATCTGCTGGTCCAGAATGCGCTCTTCACTGGGGACCTGGAGATGGTGCGGAAGTTCTTCACCCCGGGCGCAGCCATCAATCTCGTCATTGAGATCAGGGGGGACGAGCTGCGCTGGACTAGCAGGAAACGTGGTGGGTGCGCGGGGCTGGGACACGGGGGGATGGACAGTGCCCGGGATGGAGACCAGAGAACGAACACCCGAGAGAAGTGTTGAGAGGAATCCCCAGGGGTGGAGACAGGGTGGTGGAAGAAGGACTTGGGAAGAAAGGCTTTTGGATGGGGAAGGATTCCAGGGTGGCAGAAGAAATGGTAGCAGGCTTGTGGAAGGTGGCCAGAGGCAGATCTGCTGGAGAGGAACAACGTCAGGACTGTCCTGTTAGAGATCGCTGGGATAGATGTGAAATGTGTGAGGTGGAGAGAGAGCTTGGATGAGAAGGCACCGGGTGGCATAAAGACGCTTTTCCTGCTTTGTGTCCTGTTGGGTCCGTTACTCCAGTTCATTAGACGCTGGGGGCTGTGCCGTGCTTTGGGAACAGCAGGGGGTCTCAGCAGTGCCCTTGGGGCAGAGCTTAGCCCACAGCCTGAGGAAGAGGCATGGCTGTGCTTCAGCCTTGAAGGCAGCCGCGTGAGGACCAAGCCACGATTGCTCTGTATCTACCTGCTGCTTCCTGCTGCTGTGGTGAAACCCAGGTGTGACGCAGAGCCATGGCCGTCCCTGCTCCAGCGCTGGCTTTGGGAAGCTGCGGGGGGATCAACGTGGGAGGGTTAACAGCCATCGGCTGGAGGGGGCTTTGCTCCAGAACAAAAGCATTTGGTGTTTTGCTTTCTTTCACGTGTGGGGTTCGCACCCTGAAAACTGTTCTGCTCCATGAGGTGGGTTGGGCAAGCCGAGCAGAAATCTAGTCTGCCAGAGGGTGGACGCAAGCTTGTCCTGAGAGACAGGAGGTGGAAGCTGGTCACCGTCGGAGTGCCCTCCGGTCTGTACACCGCCCTGTCCCTTGCCCAGATACATCCAGTGGCCACACGTGCTTCCCCACTCTGGTCCCTTTTGCTTACCTCTCCCTGGGGTAATCCGTGAGCTCCTCTGCCAGCAGCAGAGCTGATGCGTTAGCGGGAGAGGTGTGCGCAGTGACGTGGACGTGTGCTTGTCCCTGGCGCTGTCTGTTGGCAGGGTGGTGTGGGCAGGCGCCCAGAATTTAAGATGGGGAGTGTCAGGTGTGGAGGGGCCGTGATCACACCACTCTTTTGCAGGGAGGGTTGGTGGCAAAGCCCCACAGTGCCAGAATGGCAGAGCTGTTGTGGAGGATGCTGTCCCAGAGGGTGGGTTCTTTTCAGGTGTCCTGGCACAAAGCCAGGGAGTACGCTGGTAGTTTGACCACGACAGAGTGTTTTGCGGGGATCTGCGCCAGCCAGAGACAGGCAGGGTGGGCTTGCAGAGGCAAGTGCTGCTGCTTGTGGGTGGTTATTTACTGAGTTCCAAGATTTGTACAACCCAGGTTTTGAGCTGTTACAGTCTGCTTAGAAACAAAAATAAAAAAGGTATTACCCTTTGTGCAGCTGAGACCGCTTGTCAGTAAAATATTAATTGCACGTTTTAACTCCTGGGTTATGCCGGGCTGACAGACACCTGAGCCGCACGTCAGCCTGCTTGTAAAGATTCCTACCCCCAAGAAAACAGAGCAGCTGATGTAGAACAACTTCACACAGAAATTGCCCCTATCCCCAAAGTTTCAAGATGTCAAGAACCCAACCAAACACGATCATTCATCAAGCACAGACCAGAAATGTACAGCCAAATGTATCAGAGAAGGGTACAGAACAGAAACCAAGGCAAACCCTCGTGCTGCCCAAGGCTTTGGTTGTGCATCTCACTGACCTGCAGGGACAGTTTCTCAGAACTTGCCCAGCCAGCAACCTCAGAAGCAGGTTCTAGTGACCCGGTGCTTCCCAAGTCATCCCTGCTGGTACTTTGAGAAGGCCAGAGGAAGTGTGAGCTGTATAGTGTTACTGACACCAGCGCATGCAGCCTTTTGCCTCCCTGGTGATGCTTTTGTGACTGGGAACCTCCGGCTCCTGTGAGATACCTGCTTTTACCTTTGGGGAAGTGGAGGAGCCCATCGGGGATAATGTCTGCCAGGGGCTTCCCTCTTTTTACCCTTTCACGCTCTACATTTTAGCTAGACGGGGTCATGAAGTCTGCACGGGACATGCTGCAGGCTGTCAGTACAGCACGCCGTCATTTATTTTCATCATTGAGAAGGGTGAAGCTCCTGATCTGACACTCCTCTCTGGTCCCTCGGGTAGCTCCTGTGTGGTGGTCTGTGGGGGTCTGACTGGCTTTCAGCTGCGTGATCTGAACAGTTCAATGATGCAAAATTAAAGCAAACACTGCTGGTCTTCCAGGCAGCTTGATGTGTTCATCAGAACACACAGTCTGAACAGAATGCACGCGATGCTGCCGAGCTGTGAGCAAACTGTGCGGCTTTGCAGCCAGAGTAGGGACAGGGGGAGGTTCATGCAGCAAAGTGGGGACAGGGGAAATGCCATCTCGTGAAAGGACAGCAGCGAGGAACCCCGAGCGAGGGGACGGTCAGAGGATGGGAAGGGAGCACTAACACCACGCAGGAGCTCTCTGCAAGGCTGCATTTCAAGGAAAAGCAGGAAGGGGTCTGGAGAATAACTACCTTCTGTGTTTTTACTTCTCTTGTAATGCACCGCTTCCCATCCTTGCACTTATTTCTACCTGTTCTTTGGCTTTCAGCTTTGATTTAAAAGAATTTTCCTGTAGTTTGTTTAAAAACCGGTCTGGTGCCCGGTGGCCCTAGCAGAGGGGTGTGCGGTGCTG
>NW_010122855.1:0-511 GCF_000699245.1 Pterocles gutturalis
GTAAAAGACCATTTGGGCAGGAGTTGATATTAACTGTTTGGACACCATGACATCTAAGGTATGTCATGTAGTAGTGCCAGATTAACTTTTCTTACTGAATGCCAAAGCCCTTTTTTTTTTTTAAATATATTTTTAGTATTTTTTTGTGATCCATTATTTCTGTCATGTTACTAAAAACGTCTTGAAATATTACAAATCTCATTTCAGTAAGCTGATTAATTTTAGACTAGAGAGTTCTGACAAGCATTTTTTTGTCTTTTTTTTTTTGCTATATTTTAAAACAAGTCTGAGACCCAGATTCTTTTTAGCATCATCATCATTCACTGACATATACTATCCAACTTTCTCAGTTGTAATTTCCTCAGTTAGACCTTAAATGTCAATTCAGCAGCTTGCTAGCCTTCCTGTCCTATATATTTATGTGATCATCGATTCAGCTAGATATCATTTTTTCATTATGGCATACATTTTTTATTCCATCTAGACTTGAAATAACAAAGAAGATAGACCT
>NW_010122856.1:0-1091 GCF_000699245.1 Pterocles gutturalis
TGGGATGGGGACATGCTTGGGGGTGTCACCAGACACCCGGGCACCACTGCCCAGTGGTACAGCCCCTGCCCACCCTTGTCCCGTGGGGTTGTGCCATGTGCCCACGAGTGGAGGACTCTGCCTCTGGGGGGGGGCACCCAGGGGGGCCCTGGCTGGGCACAGGGCTGGTGCCCAGGCTGGGACGTGCCCTGCGGGTGGCCCTGGCTCTCCCAGTCAGCTGGTGTAAGAGGGGCAAATCGGCAGCTGGTGATGTTTGGGGCCCAGGATGCAGCCCCCCTGCCCTAAACCTCGCCCCAGGACCGCTCCCACTGGGTCTCGGGTGCCAGGATATGGGGAGACCTGGGGTGCTCCCGCCCTGCGCAGGGCCCTGCCTGCCCCGGGGGGCTATAAATAAACCATTAGTTTTATTTTGGGAACGTGGCGGAAACGTGCATGGCAGGTTGCTCCAAAGAGAAAGGAGGAAAGCTGGCTGCCAGGCCCCCGCCCGGGTGTGTCGGGGTGCAGCTGCTGCAGCTGGAGCTGTCCTTGGGGAGACGGGCTGTGCCAGAGGTACTTCCCGTTTTGGGGGGAAACAGGGTGACCCCAGCCATGCTGGGTACTGCCCCATCTCTGCCAGGGTGGGGAGGGCTGCATGGACGCGACGCCTCGGTGCAGGGTTCATGCAGCAGCACACGCAGCACAGTCCCAGCTCCCACGTGTTGCTGCAGCATGTGGGCACTGGGTGAGATGGCCCACGGTGGCTCGGGTGCTACCAGTCGAGCCTTGTCTGTGACCTCAGAGGTACAGACATGTCATGAGCAAAACCTCTGACCATGGTGCTTCCTGCCAAGTCACCCCACCCTCCGTGGGTGTGCTGGAGCGGCACAAGAGTGAGCGTGGCTGTGTGGCTCCATGGTGGCAGCACACCAGTGAGGGAACAATGGCTTGGGGACGGTGGAGTGGTCTCTCTGGGGCAGGTGGAATGGTTGCCCTGTTGCTGGTCCTGCTCAGGGCAGGGAAGCCCAGGGGAAGCCAACGTGTGTGGCCGTGGGGAGGCAGGGCATGGGGCTGCCCGCAGGCCGGGTCCCGTGGCCCCACTGCTGTGCCAACCC
>NW_010122857.1:0-5787 GCF_000699245.1 Pterocles gutturalis
TGAGGTGGGGTGGGGTTCCAGGGGGGAGAGAAGGAGCCTGGCTCTTTGATGCCAAGTTTGCCCTAAGGGCGCCCAGGCAGAGCTGGCAAGGTGAAGGCAGCATGAGGAGGAAGGAAGCACTGGCCTCTTGCTGTGCCCGGCAAACCTGGGCTTCCTTGCTCGTGGAAAGTCACTTCCTTGGGAAACGTTGTTCCCTTGGCAAGTCCCAAGGTGCTGGGAGGAGAATGGCTGGTGGGACGATGACAGTGCTGCACATGTCCCTGGTGGCTCCTCAGGCCTTGACCCCTCAGCCCTAATGGCCAGGAGGTCTTGTGCCAAAGCCCCTCGTGTTCCCCCTGGGTCCGTGGGTCAGGAGGAGTGGACTGCCCGGGACTGGAGCATTGGGGAAGCAAGCCGTGTCTCGCTGTGGATGACCTGCTTATTCCTGGTTCTTCTGCTGCGATCAGATGTGACCGGACACCAGCCGTGCTGTGTCCATCATGTCACTTTCCATCAGCTGCCTTGTAATCAGATGTGAAGTGTGCAGCTGGTGTGCTGCCCCTGCCTCCTCACCGCTGGCTGGGGACATCGAAGGCAGCCCGTTTCCTGTCCCCTCCCTTGCCTGGCAGGGGGTGGGCAAGCCCACTGCTCCCCATTCCATACTGGAGGGGACCCGGGAGTTACCACACCGGTCCTGGTGTCCAGCTGTCCCCACCATTCCAGATTTGCAAAGCCAAAGAGGTGGGACTCAAGATCCACCTCCTTCTCCAGCTGTCTGGAAGCCGGGGGTCTGGGACAGTTTCATCCATCCAGACACTTTCTACCCTATTCTGTGAACCTTTGGTTTGGGTGGTGTGTCCTAGCCATCGCTAGCTGGGGACAGCGTCACACCTCCCATACCGGCACCTTTGAGTGATCCCACCCCTGGCTGGATTCTCGCTGTTCTCAAAGAAGAGGACGGTGAAGGTTCACCAACCCCCATATGCATTTGTCACTCTGTGATGCCACCAGCTGCTCCCAGCCTGGGGTTGCTTGTCCACCATGGAGAGAGGACCTCCTCTGCGCTCCTGGTGCTTCTCCCTGTTCTTCTCTGCTTGTGGCAGAGCTCCCTGGGCCTCCTTCCGCAGGGAAGAGGCTGAGATACCTTGATGGCCTCAGGAAATGAAAGATGGACCAAGAATGGAGACCATAACGAGGTGGCAAAGAGAGGAGACGGGAGGTAACTCCCCAACGTGCACTTCTGCGGTCAAGGCACGCCCAGCCTGTTTGCACAAACGCCATGGCAGGCTCAGGGCGCAGGGGACAGCAGTTGAGGACGTGCACACGTGGACCAACCCTGCCACTCCTGCCTGCAGACATCCCTGCAGCTGGGATGAGGGATGCTGGAGGAGAGGGGATGCCTTAACCAGAGACAGTGGGCAGGAGAAGACACATCTGAGAAACCGCCCTGATGCCCACACAGCCGTGCTGGTGGCCAACCTCGCTGCTTCTCTTGGAGGTTTTGCTGATCCTTGCCACAAGATGGGGCTGGGTAATGCTGAAGGAAAGCTGCTTTCTCCCTGCCCGCCACCGTGGCTTGTCCCATGGAGCTGTGTTATGAGCGCCAACAAGTCCCCATCTCACCTAGGGCTGGCTGGAGACTCTGTGTGTGAGCTGACACAGGCAGGGCACAGGAACAACCACAAACCACGGGTGAGATGCAAAGAGGAGATTTATTTGCGTTACCTTGCCAACCGGGAGAAAACTCCGCAGCAGGACTCAGGTGTACAGGGAGAGAGTGAAAAAGAAAGAATGCTTGAGCCTGCTGCTTTTGCTTGTATTTTAAGGACTTCTTGCAGGCTTTGGTGTTTCCCACAGCAGGCCAGGCACATGCCTGTGTTATCTGAGCATGGAGTTTCTGCTTGCCAAGCACACAAGGACAAGAGAACAGTTAGCATGATGTATGTGTTTTTTCCAACACCTCAGCTCTTTGGTCTCTTGAGTGTTACAGATCTACCTCCTTGCCCCAACCTTGCGGTGTGTTCCCACACTCTGCGAAAGGCTGCTGACGCTGCTGACATCTCAAGGTATGACATTCAAAGCATCTTCTCTTGTAGAAGCTGCTCCTGTCTCCTTACCGCTGCAGAGCACGGTTGCTGGAAATCATGTGGGCGGTTTTGCTTCGCCTTCTTTTTTGGTTTTACGCTCCATGTTTGCCAACAGGAACCACCCTGCTTTGGGAAGCACTGAGAGCAAATATGCTTTGTGCCTGGCAAGATCCATCTGCCCAGCCAGCCTGACCTCCTGTGTTGGTGAAGAAGTGGAAGACAGCAGAGAAACCTCGGAATGAACCAGAAACTCTGGCTTAACGCTCAGCTCTTGCCCAAGCTTTGAGATCTTCCAACCCTGGAGGGGTTCAAGGCCAGGCTGGATGAGGCTTTGAGCAACCTGGGCTGGTGGGAGGTGTCCCTGCCCAGGAGAGGGGGGTGGAACTGGATGGGCTTTAAGGTCCTTTCCAACCCAAACCATTCTATGAGTCTATGATTCTATAATTCTCTGATCTTGGACATGTGTCGTTGAAAAAAAAGGGGGGGAAGAAGAAGGATCAAGGAGACGTCGGTGGGAAGGGATGGCTGTGCCCATACCAGGTGTCTCCTGTGTACTTAGGACCATGCTCCCCGGGCTGGGCTTTCTTTCATTTGCTGGAAAAGAAACTCCACTGGAAAAGGGAGCAAGTGGAGGTGTACTGCTGCCTTGTGCTGCCTCGTGCTGCCTCGCAGAGCATGTCCACTGCCCCTCCGGGCCATCCTGGAGAGCTGAGTGGGCAGAAAACCATTGCTGTCACCTTCAGGGTTAGTCCCTGCCGTGCCCTGCTGACCTGGCAGGGCTCAGCTTTGCTCCCTTACCTGTCACCAGGCTCTGCCCAGATTCTTCCTCTATAATTAGGTTTCTTCATCTATTTATTTCCTGGTTTTGACAGTCACATAGTTCCCTGCCTGTTGCCTCCCTGGGGACTTGTATCACCTGTGGGGCCTGTGCCAGGGTCCTCCTTGGCTCCCAGCTCATCATCTCATTGCCTCCACCATGAGCCCTGGCCCTCAGATGCTGCAGGGTCTTGTCCCCGTGGCTCCCCTGGATCTTGAACCCCTTTACTCCCCCAAACACTGCTTGCCTGTGACCCTGGACTCCAGGACTACCTCCCACCCTGCCCCGGGTTACCTGGGACCTCTTTGTGACTCTGCTGTTATCCCTACTTTGATGCCTCGTGCTCCAGGTGGGAGGTTGGACTGGAGACCCGCAGAGGTCCCTTCCCATCATGACCTCTATGAGTCTGTGCGCAGCGGGCAAGGAGCAATCCAAGGCAGGTGAGCAGGGAGAATACAGGTCTAGCTGTATAGCTACAGCCCCAGGCACCTGATTTTGGGGTCTGGAGCTCAGGTAGGACATTAACAACCCCCTCCCTGCTGCATGCAGTAGTACCAGAGACACCCCTGGAGGGTTCCTGGATTTTTAGGCTTGAAACACATGCAGTGCCCCAAGCCTGACTCTGCCTGGCAGGAGATGCCTTACGCAGCCTGTTTGCTTAAAGCTGCTCTAGGTCCTGCTCCATCTCTGAGCCAAAGTCCACCCCCAGTGGGTGGAAAGATGTAAATTGGGGGGGGGTTCCCAGAGAAAAGCTGGCAGTAGGTGTAGGACAGCAGTGCAGAGCTGCTGGGGTTTGTGGGAGCTGAGGAGGAGAAGTCCAGGAGGAGAACATTGCAGGCAAAGAGGGGCTGGAGGGCTTTGGCTGAACAAGAGAACATGTGTGCTTCCCAAATGTGGGGGTGTCCCACGGGCTCTGGAAACTGCTTTCCCACAGCCCTGCCTGCCACTGAGACACACCAGAGCTGGGCAGCCGGTGGCGCTGGCGGCTGGGACACCTTCCTCCACTTGATGGAGACACTGGAGTGCAATTTCCAGGGCTGAGCTGGATCTTTGCCTGCCTTATTAAAAAGCATGGCTAAATTACTGGGTCATAAACAAATGTATCAACCTGCTTCCCACTGAACTGCCGTGAGCTCTGCTGACCTGGGACATCCTGGGTACCGTTAGCTGCATTGCCCCTTGGCAAGAACTAATCACGTTTCATTTCAAGAATTTGTCCCTCGAATTTGCAAATGGCTTAAAAAAACCCCCAAAAAACCATAAACAAACACCACATGCAATGTGGCTGGGTCTGGCTTTCTATCCTTAACAGCTCTGTCTGCAACGTGCTGGCAAATCTTTCCAGCGAGAGGGTAGGAGAAATTCGGCAGTGGAGGCTGTAGGGCTGTCAGGATGCTGAAGGGGTGATCAGAGCAGGGGACTCTGAAGGACCATCGCTCTGTGCTCCTCTGTACCCCCCTGGGAATAACAGAGATGTTCCCACAGCACCAGGAGGTCAAGCTCTGCCCGATGGGTGCTGGAAACTCTGCTGTTTGACACTGGCATGCAAGGTTAGGAAAAGGGGGAGGTTTATTCCATGGAGCAGGGCAATGAAGGATTTCATTGCATCTTTCTTCTTGGTTTTTCATTTTTCACTGGTGACTGCATGACAAAACATCTCAGCGTTGAAACAGAGCAATAATTCAGGTGCCTCCAGTTCCACCTTGCCCCTCTGGCTGTGGCTGTTGGGCAGGGCTGCATCTCCTGGGCTACACCAGCCTGGCTGCTCTGGAAGGGACTGGGGCTGGTGGGTGCCTCGCAGGAGGGACAATGCGACCACTGAGCATGAGGCATGGAGAGCAGCAACACGAGCCTGCAAGTTAATGTTATCCTGCAGGCATTACAGCAGGAGAGAAGCAAGGAAACTGCTCTGAAGCGGTCACCTTTTGCAGAAAAAAGAGGTGGCCCGTAGGAATGGTGGCTCCCAGGATTTGGTGTCCCCCTGTCCACCTGAGGAGTGGAGTGACAGAGTGGCTTTGGTGGCACTTGGCCTCCAGCCAGGGTCAACCCACCACAGGGGCACAGTGGCTCTGTGGGGATGATGGCCCATGGGAAATATCCTAGGAATTGGTGGCCCCTTGGGGACAGTGGCCCATGGGCATGGTGTTTCCCATGATTTGGTGTCCCCTTGAGGATGGTGGCCCATGGGCACAGTGTTTCCCAGGATTTGGTGGCCTGTGGGCAGGTTGTTTCCTGTGATTTGGTGGCCCCTTGAGGATGGTGGCCCATGGGCACAGTGTTTTCCATTATTTGGTTGGTCTGTTGGGGACAGTGGTCCATGGGCATGGTGTTTCCCAGGATTTGGTGTCCCCTTGGGGACGGTGGCCCATGGGCATGTGTTTCCCATGATTTGGTGGTTCTGTGGGGACAGTGGCCCATGGGCACGGTGTTTCCATGATTTGGTGGTTCTGTGGGGACAGTGGCCCATGGCACAGTGTTTCCCATGATTTGGTGGCTCTGTGGGGACAGTGGCCCATGGGCACAGTTTTTCCCATGATTTGGTGTCCCCTTGGGGACAGTGGCCCATGGGCATGGTGTTTCCCAGGATCTGGTGTCCCCTTGGGGATGGTGGCCCATGGGCACAGCATTTCCCAGGATCTGGTGGCCCGTGGGCAGGATGTTTCCCAGGATTTGGTGGCCACTTGGGATGATGGCCCATGGGCACAGCATTTCCCAGGATTTGGTGGCCACTTGGGATGATGGCCCATGGGCACAGCGTTTCCCAGGATCTGGTGGCCCGTGGGCAGGGTGTTTCCCAGGATTTGGTGGCCCCTTGGGGACAGTGACCCTGTGGGGACGAAGGTCCCCGCCCACGGTGGCAGGTCCCGGACGCGGTGTCCCCGGGGGGGCGGTGCGGGGGCCGGG
>NW_010122858.1:0-930 GCF_000699245.1 Pterocles gutturalis
GCCGCCGCAGCAGCCCTGATAAAGGGGCTGAAGCAGCCTGTTTGGGAGAGATAAAGTGAAGTCCCAGCGTCGACTGTCCTCAATCCAAGCCTCGCCATCAATATTAATACAGCCTGACAAACTGGCGTTTAAGATAGAATAAATATAGACTGCTTCTGCTATTACCTAGACCTTATTAATCTGCTTGCAGGCATTTAAATGCCGTTAAAAAATATGGAGTTTACTTGCCGGCACTTCAATAGCTTTACAATCCATCAGCGTTTTGTTTTCCACCCGCTTCCTCCTCCCCTTTCCGAGGCGTTGGCTGCGGGTGCCCACCGACCCGCATCCCTCCGGGCAGGGACGTGGTGGGAGCCCTGGGGTGGGAGCTGTGCTGCAGGATGATGGCAGTGGCCTGGGGACATCAGGGCATGGAGGTACAAACCCCTCGGAGCTGGCAAATGGAGCATGCCAGCCCTGGAAAGCCGGGATGCGTATGCCCGGATGGTGGAAATTCGCCTGCGTGCTCCTCGCTGGGAGAAACTCGGGGTTCCCACCCCCTGGGTGGTGCTGGTTTCCCAAACGCAGCAGCCAAAGCCCCAAAGCCGAGGAGCAGCCCTTCCCGGAGCCCCAGTTAGCCATGGCAGGGTCATCATGGGATTCGGCAGGACCCATGGGTGCCAGGTGCATGGCGGGGTCACTGTGGGATGGGGCAGGACCCGTGGGTGCCAGGTGCATGGCGGGGTCATTGTGGGATGGGGCAGGACCCGTGGGTGCCAGGTGCATGGCGGGGTCATTGTGGGATGGGGCAGGACCCATGGGTGCCAGGCATATGGCAGGGTCATCGTGGGATGGGGCAGGACCCATGGGTGCCAGGCACATGGCAGGGTCACTGTGGGATGACACATGGCTCCGTGCAAGGCGGGGGGCACAGATGGGGCGAGCAGGCGC
>NW_010122858.1:1459-2912 GCF_000699245.1 Pterocles gutturalis
AGAGCCGGTGCTGTGCCGGGACGGCACCCGCGGGGCGGTTGGGTGGAGTGTCCCCTCTGCCCCCCCAGGATGATGCTCTGTGGGGCAGATGGGCACCTTGTGCGATGCCATGGGGCATCCAGCAGGATGGGGTCCCACTGTGGTGGCCAGCACCCATGTGGCATCTGGGCAGGATGTCTCCACTGTCCCCTGGGGTGATGTTCCGTGTGGTGGCTGGGTGGGGTGTGGGATGTGTCTGCTGTCCCTGTGTGGGGCGCATGGGTGGATGTGGGGTGTCCCCACTGTCCCCCGGGATGATGCTCCATGTGGCAGTTGGGTGCCTCGTGCTGTACCGTGGGGCATCCAGTGGGATGGGATCCTGCACCCTGTTTCTGCTGGCTCTGCTCCTGCCCGGAATCCCTCATCTGAGACCAATTACCTGACTGTTCTCTTGGTGCTGTAGCAGGATTAGGCCCCTGCTACCCCCACAGAGCTCATGCATGACCCCAAAGGGCAATCCCTTGGCCCCAGGGTCTGATCCTGCTCCCCCCTTCACTGCGGGATGAGTCCCAGTGGAGCCCCGGTGCTGCCATCCACGGTTGGTGCTCAGTACTGGGCAGGATCAGGCCCCTTCCCATCACAGAGGTGGCTCCGAGCTACTGCCTGATCCTGGGGTGGATTTGTGCCCAGAGCAGGACGGAAGCTTTTCCTCCTTGGGGGGCAGCAGCCCAGCTCACCCTGCACCCCAAGCAGCACCTTCAGCCCCCCACCTTCTCATTAAAACACTTGATGAACCCTGTAACGACCACAGCAGCACTGCGGGCTCTGCAGCCAGCTGCCTGCACGGAAGGTGAGGTCCCGGCATGGGGGACATGCATCGTCCCCCTGTCCCCTCCTGGGTGCCGGCCCCGTTTCTGCACCTTGGCCATGTCCCACAGCTCATGTGGAAGGACTTGAGCCCTTGCCAGGATGGGGCTTGCTGCCCTAAACTGATAATTGCCAGGTTTTAATTACTCGGCAGCCAAATGACCTTTTGCATCTGCCAGTGAGGGTGTGAAACATCTCCCTGAGCTGGAGCAGACATGCGGCGGGGGACAGGAGGAGGCTGCCATGGCCACAGGGTTCACCCAGACCCACTGGTGACGGGGACAAGGCCATGGTGCAGCACCCCCGGGGCAGAGCTGGTCCCTGGATCCCAGCACGGTGCAGCATCCACAGGGCAGAGCTGGTCCTTGGAGCCCAGCACAGTGCAGCACCCCCAGGGCAGAGGTGGTCCCCGGTGCAGCCCCCCCAGGGCAGAGGTGGTCCCCGGAGCCCAGCATCGTGCAGCATCCCTGGGGCAGAGCTGGTACCCTGGGTCACAGCATCATGCAGCATCCCCGGGGCAGAGCTGGTCCCTGGATCCCAGCATCCCCAGGGCAGACTCAGTCCCTGGAGCCCCGGCATGAGAGCAGACCCCGAAATGGGCACAGCC
>NW_010122858.1:2978-4511 GCF_000699245.1 Pterocles gutturalis
GAGTCCTCCTCCTGGTGATAATTACTGAAAAGTTCAGCACCGAGAGAGAGACGGGAGGGAGGGATGTATTAAAATGCATGTGCACAGCTTGGGCCTCGCAGCAGATGTTGGCATAATTAGAGAGGAAAAAATTATGAAATTAATTTGTGGTTCCATGTAAATTTTTGGCGTTGGGGGGAAAGCGCGGTCCCACTCGCCTCCTGTGTGCTGCTGCCGGTGCACGCTCCCTCACTCGGGCACCAGCACATACCGGCTGCTGCTGGGACCATGTTGGGGGGAGCACCAGGGGGGTCTGGGGGAGCACCGGGGGGCTCTAGGGGAGCATTGAGCCCGGCGAGGGGGGTGAGGCAGGGGGGTAACGCCTGGCCTTAGAAGTGTTGGCATTTGGCAGCACTGCCTCCTGGCTCCATCGCATTGGGGGTGTGGAGAGGTGGGCTACCAGCCTGGGGAGACGGGCTACCAGTCCTTGTGAATGAGGATGCAGAAAGAGATTGGGGGAGAAAAAGTCAAAAGCAGAGCCCAGCGATGCCCATGGTGGGTGTTTCTGTTGGCTCCCACAAATCTGCATTTGTTGCTACACTGGGTGTCCCAGTGGGCTTGGGGGACCCCCCCCTTAATGGCGACAGGGTATGAGGACCATCGTCACACCCGTGCTGGTGACATCCCAGAGCCACGCTGGAACAGGGCACCAGGAGCAGCCAGACAAAGCTGCGCTTTCCCTGCTCGGCTTTTCCCGTCTCCTTTTCCTTTGGGAGCCGGAGAGGAATTAATATTTGCTGCCTCCCCTTGCCCACCCCAAGCCCCAAGGGAGGGGGCGGGGGCTCAGGTTAATGTGCCCATTGATCGGCAGCATCCCCCGGTTACAGCTGCTCTGTGCCACGATGCACCAGTGCCCATTTTGCCGTTCCCAGAATGATGGATGGTCTGTCTGGGGGTGGGTGCGACCCCCCCTGGGAAATGGGGGTCAGCCCCGGGGACACGGCTGTGCTCGGCTGGGCCGAGCGGGGAGATGGGGGGGCTCTGTGCTGGACTCGCATCCCCACGGCATTTATTTGCAGAAGTTGAGGGGGGTCCCCGGGTTTGCAGTTCTGAAGGAGAGGGGGGGCTGCAGGAGCTCGGGGAAGCTGCTGAGCTGCTCCCCAACTGAGACCCCCCCCCAAAAGCTCAGTGTGCCCCCAAAGCACAGTCCCCAAGAGCAAGGCGCAGTCCCTGGAGTGGCTCTGAGTGCTGCTGGGGAGCCCAGTTCTTGCCCCCCCCCACCTCCCCAGCTCCACTGGGCAAAGCCCCCGGGGGGGGTTTGCAGCCCCCCCCTCCACAGATGCCAGACCCGGGCTGTGGCCACCCTGCTCCTTCCCTCCTCTTCCTCAGAGCTGGCTGGGGGTCATTTCCATATCGTGGTTAATCAGCGCAATGCATGGAGATGCATCGTTACCAGTTAACGAAGCAACGTTGTTAGTGTCAACAGGCTGGGCACGGTGGGGGGGTCTCCACGGCCCCTGCACTGGGGGTGCTGCGCAGCGGGGGGATGCTCCC
>NW_010122858.1:4537-6585 GCF_000699245.1 Pterocles gutturalis
GCCTGGAGTGACCCCCCGCATCCCCTTGGCACTGAACCCAGTGGGTGTGACAGCCGGGCACAGGCACCCCGCACACGGGCTGCTCCTGGGGTGACCCCATCTGGCCCCATCTGCTCCCACCCAGGCTCAGCGGGACCAAATGTGGGTCGTGGGGGGCACGGGTGACACGGGGAGCAGCTGCTCCCCCCGGGCTGCGCGGGGCTGGGATTACCCTGCTGCTGGTGAGCTGGCACGGGGAGCGTCTCCTCCGCAAGGTTCCCTTCCCGGGGATTAGGGATAATGCATCTGGAGCAGCGCGCGCTCAGCCAGGTCTGTGATTTATCTGAAAATCAAATTCCAGTAATCGCGCCTGCCATCTGGCCCCTGCGGACACCGACAGAACCGGCCGCAGGGCTCCGTGTCCCTCCCCGACCATCGTCCCTGAGCTGCCGTGGGGGTCCCTGGGGGTGGCATGAGGCACCCTGGGCAGAAGATGCCCCCAGGAGCCTTTTTGGGATGGTGTGGGGTGCACCTGTGCCAGGATGTGGGACCTGGAGAGCTCAGCACCCTGCAGGGATGCTCTGGTGTCCCTATGTCCCCACACATCCGTGGGTGCAGGACCTGGAGAGCTCAGCATCCTGCAGGGATGCTCTAGTGTCCCCATGTCCCCACACATCCATGGGTGCCAGGATGCAGGACCTGGAGAGCTCAGCACCCTGCAGGGATGCTCCGATGTCCCTGTGTCCCCAGGACCCAGGGAGCTCAGCCCCCTGCAAGAACATGGGCAGGAGGATGCGGTGGGGAGGAGCTGGGGACCCCTGCCCTGACCAGAGGACATGGTAGCAGCAGGGATGTCCCAGGCCCCCGCAGGGAAGGCAGAAGGCGGCAGGATCCGTCCTTTCCCCTGGCAGGGAGGCTGCAGGTTGCAGCGCAGCCTCAGGGAGGGGGTCCGGGGCCCCCAGTGCTCCCCCCCAGCCCTCATTCCCAGCTCATTAAGGCTCTCCCATTATTCTGACATTTGTGCGCGTCACGTACCGGGGAAAGAAGTAATTTACTTAGAAGAAATTAAAAGTTCATTTTAATTGAGCGCACACTGCAGTATGCAAATGCGGGGCGCATTATGTACACTGATGCAGAGACAAAGGCTGTAATCAGCTGTTAACCCTTCGCGAGCCAGCTCTGCACGCCACGCCAGCATCGCTCCGACCACGCCGGAGACCCCGTCCCCACGGCAGGATGTCCCCTGGCTGTGTGGCTCCATGACCTGGCATCGTATGCGGGTGCAGGATGAATCCCTTGAGCATCTCTCCGCGCTGGATGCAGGAGCCAGACTGGGATGCGAGTGATGAAGGTTGTCCCTTAAATCCCTGTGACGTGTCGGGATGGATCGGAGCCAGCGAGACGGGGTGCATGGCTGGGGCAGGGGGTCTCTGGGGGGGATTCAGCCTTTTTGGGAAGTCTGGTGAGGTGGGAATGAAGGTCCAACAGCCAAAATATGTCTCGTCATGCCTGTGACCACCCTCAAATCCAGCTACCACTGGATTTGAGGGTGGTCGCAGACGCGACGAGCCCATGGTTTTTTGTTTTATGAGATCCCTGCTGCAGGAGACAGACAAATTACCTCCAACCTCGGGCTCGAGATGCGTCCAGACTCCCAAACAAAGGGAGACAGTGGCAGTGGGAGGGTGTAATGAATTGTCAGTGCTCAGCAAGGCACCCAGGAGGGGGGATGCTGTTGGGCATCCCTGTGCCTGGCACCACGCCTTTGCCAAGGGTGACAGGGACACACCCAGGAGGGGACACCCTGGGGCAGGGGGGGTGACAATGGCACTTTTCGCCCCAGGTCACACAGGGAGGAGGATTGGGGTGCACCTCGGAGCTTGCACCCCCTCCCCAGCCACCCTTTGCCCATCCCGTGTTCCCAGGAGCCGCAGCCCCAGTGCCCCCAGTTGGCTCCCAGTACAACAGGCAGGCAGGGTGGTCTGGGTGGCTGCGGTGCGGCGGGGAGGATTTAATTGCTGCGGCGTAACCTTTGCATCCTGCCCCATGTGCCGGCCAGGCGCCGGGCT
>NW_010122859.1:0-9647 GCF_000699245.1 Pterocles gutturalis
TATATATATATTATTTTTTTTTTAAGGACTTGGAGAAGTATCTGCTCTCAATCCCTCTCTTTCTGTCCTCACTTTTGCCCCCTTGCCCTCCGTCACACACTTATATACAGAACTTTCAAATATTTTGATTAATGCAAAAATAACTTTTTAGTTTCAGAACTAAAGACTGAAGTTGAGACTGAAATTTTTCTTCAAATCTATCCAGATTTCTGGTGCTTGTAACTTGTGTAGTCCCGTGCTTCTTTAGTGGCAGAACCAAATACAGCTAGAATGTTCTCCCGTGTTCTTTGTTCTTTCATGGAACGAGAACATCCACATTGAAAACTTTTATTGAGCATGACTTGAGAGAGATATGTTGTACTTCCTTAAGTATTATTTCTGTCTATAGGTACTCTAATGATTCTGAAGTCTGCGTGCAGTAACAATCCCAGCTATATTGACAGATTGATTTCAGTTTTTATGCGATCTCTGCAGAAGATGGTCAGGGAGCACTTGAACCCACAGCCTACAGCAGGAACAGCAGAAGCAAATACAGGTATTACATGAGAAATCTCTTCATCCTAAAGAGATTCAAATGATTTTGTACAGTTTTGTGTGGATTATTACATGTTGAATAGTACTTCAGCGTTAGTGAGAAATATTGAAGGATAAAAATGCACTTTGAGTTCCTGTTACCTGGTTAATGTATAAATTTCAGTATTAACCCAGACATATCAGTAAATGATTGATGAAGATTTGAGCTACAGCATATATAGAAATACTGAGATTCTTCAAGAGTTTGTAGTGTTGAGGGGAGAGGGGCTGAATTTTTTTGATTGTTCTGTGCTTTCATGTTTTTCTTTTTCACTTCTTCCTCTTTGATAACATTGGAACAGCTGTTTGTGAAATTAACTTGTTGGAGGAGCTGATGCTTTTGTTTTTATCTTAAAATAGCATCAATTTCAGTCTATACAATTCTGTCTGTCATCTGATGAATTAGGTCACGAGTCACTGAAAAAAATCAGATGTTCTTGTAGAAGAAAACAGTGCTAGTAAAGAGCACTGTGATTTATTAATGAATAAGCTACTGAAGAAAATACTTTGAAAGAGTTGCTGCTGTTAAATTCCCAGCCCATATTTTTAATAAGGTGAATGAGAACCTTGCAAATTCTATTAACACTGAGAAACAATTGGAAAATTATTAAACTTGACAGATAACCTAGGAAATTAACAGAACAGGATAGGTGTACTGCATCGTACAGTACTTTCACTATTTTAATTGCAGTTTTTCGGTACTGGGGTTTTGTAATACCTTTTACCAGTTTTATTGAAATGGAACCACACAGGTTTGCCTTTAGGATTTTGAATGGATTTGGGTTGTTTTGGAAGGAGTCTGTCTCATTTGTTTAGGGATGGAAAGTAGTAATTAAGAAAACATTTCTAGGGATATATTTCCAGGTAACATATTGTTGATGCTATTTGAAAATTACAGTAGCTTATCTTGAAAATTTCTTTACTAGGTGTTTTTTTATAGGTGTAGACACAATTTTAATCCTTATTTTTGCATCCACAGCAGGTACAAGTGAACTGGTGATGCTAAGCCTGGATCTTGTGAAAACTCGCCTGGCTGTGATGAGCATGGAAATGAGGAAAAATTTTATACAAGCTATTCTAACATCTCTTATTGAAAAATCTACCGATGCTAAAATTCTTCGTGCAGTGGTAAAAATAGTGGAAGAGTGGGTGAAAAACAATTCCCCAATGGCAGCTAATCAGGTGAATTGAGAAGATAAAATCAGTATTGCTCTCAAATGCTAAATAACTATAAGCCACTGTTATAACTCATCAGTTTTTGACAGTGAAGTTTGTAAGGTTCTGTTACATATGTGTAGTTGCGTTTGATGAGGTTTGGAATATTTTGCGTCCCCTGCGAAAGTAGCTGGAGTTGAAGATGTTTAGCATTTTATAGGCTTGTATTAGATGTTTGATCTCAAATGCTGTTTTGCTGAGAACTTGTTTTAAAGTAAAAGTTTTAGAAAATGCCTCACATTAACTTAGAGAGATTCTTCAAGAGGAAGGTGACTAATGCTGGTTTAAATCGTGTTATTCCTGTAAAGTTTTGTGGCCTCCTCCATTTGCCATATTTTCTCTTAGAGTTGAGTACTTGACAATCTAGTGCTGTATAAAAGGACCTACACTTTTAAAAATATACATTAGATTTTTGTGATCATTGAACAATTTAAACCTGGTTTTAGTCATGATTTTAAAATTCTCTAGCGTATATTAGAGGCATAAATTCTTGAGTTATTTTTCTTTTTAGGAACGATGACCTTCTACCAAGCTATTTTTCAGTACTTTAGGAGTGAGAGAGTGATGTAAGGATGGCTGAGGTATACTTTGAATGTGCCAGTTCCCTGCATGTTTTAAGATGAATTGACAAAATTAATTATGTCTTCTTTTAACACAGACACCTACTCTCCGGGAGAAGTCCATTTTACTAGTGAAAATGATGACTTACATTGAAAAGCGTTTTCCAGAAGACCTTGAATTAAATGCCCAGTTCTTAGACCTTGTTAACTATGTCTATAGGTAATTATAGCAATTAATCATTTATTGCAGCTTATTGGTTCGTAATTTGTACCATATATGGCCTTTGTAACATGCCATCGATCTTTTTAGATATGAAAAAAGCGTTCCGCCCCCCCCCCCCCTTAAAATGCAAAATCAGTTAATTTCACTGAGACCACGATACATATTTATGGAAGACAATTTGAAAATGGAAGCTCCTTAGAAACTTTTTTTTTTTTTTGGCTCTGCTAAAATATCTCTACTGCCCCAACCTTTTCCTTTCCCAAGATACCAGGGCATCCTTGTAGCTGGTTGTATTCTAAACACTGTGGTGACAGCTGAAATCTGTCTGTCTTTTCACATCCTTTTTTTTTTTTTTTTTCTTGGAAATCTAAGTTATACTTTCAGGAGAGTTAGTTTGCTAGCTAAACTGTCAGGTTTTGTAACGTGATGAACTAGTTAAAATAGTTACCTTATAAAAAAAATCCCAAGTATTTAATTTTGTGTAGATGATTCACATTATTTTGAGTTACTGTTTCCTATTCTGTTCTCTGGTGCAAAGCCCTAGTGTGGACATGGTGGTCAGAAGTTTTTATCAATGAATATTGTTTGACATTTCAAACAAGATACACATGTGGCTGAAATTGTTTCACAATTATGATAAGATTTTATCCTGAACGTGTTATGGTAGTTCTGGGGCAGTTTTTTAATAAGCAGCAATATTTTCTTTGCTGGTTCTCTCAAAATGCTGCTCCTGGGTGCGTGTCATAGTATTAGTATTTTATATACAAAACCTGGAAGGCTTCTCTTTCTAATGTCTCTGTCATTTCATCTTTATTCATTTTAGGGATGAGAATCTTTCTGGTAGTGAACTTACTGCTAAACTTGAGCCAGCATTTCTTTCGGGTTTGCGTTGTGCCCAGCCACTCATACGAGCCAAATTTTTTGAGGTGTTTGACAATTCTATGAAACGTCGTGTTTACGATCGCCTGCTTTATGTGACCTGTTCCCAAAACTGGGAAGCAATGGGAAATCACTTTTGGATAAAACAGTGCATCGAGGTAGGATATTTAGTTGTATCAGAAGTACAATTATAATTTGAGAAATATGTTTGATTCCCCATTTTTCTTGGCGATATGTAAAAGCGTTATGCAGTGTGTGTCTTGTGGTACTTTTAGCTTTGATACAGATAATACATACTAAGCCTGCTGTGTCAGATACCTCTAGTGGTGCTTAAAAATAAATACACTGTCTGAACCATGAGATGCTGGTGCTTGGAAAATGGCGCCAATATCAACCTTTAAAATGTATTTTCTCAGTGAAGAGCTTAATGAGTGGGTTAATACTTTGTAAAAAAATCCCTCTCTTATAAATGATGGTGATTATAAAAAATACAGGAATTGTTATAGTAGATGATTTCAAGAAAACCATTAAGGCTGTGTGTCTGCTCATGTGGTGTGACAACTGTTAGGTGAGATTGCATTGAAATGAAATTGCATTTTTGGTTGGTTTATTTTAAAAAAAATGGGACCAAACGTATTTTTTTTTTTTAACAATTTGTATATTAAACCATGAGATTATAGTGACTGTGAAGATAACTTCGTACTCTTAAAAGTATTAGAACCCCTTCCAGAGAGATAAAAAACAGCATTGTGGGTTTTTTTTTCCATATCCTTTTTGGGAGGACTTCATTGTAATGGGTAGAGTCTGTATACATTAGCTGATTGAGGGCACTAAATATACGTATTAAAAAGTACAAAATACAGAATTTAGACATATAAGATTCCTGTTTCTTCAGCATTTTCAGGAGAGGCTTGAAAAACAGTCTTGAAAGTGTAGTCATGAACTTCAAAATGGTGACAAAATGTGATCAGATTAAGATGAAAAAGTAGCGTATTTATTGAATAAAGGTGACAAATAGGCCTTAAATATATAACTGCAACTTTTATCTTGTTGATCAATATTAAGCCATCGTAATATTTTCCTTGAAATACTACAGTGAATGTGTACTTAAGAACTCTCCTTGCTTTTTAATGTCCTAGCTCCTGTTGGCGGTGTGTGAGAGGAATACTACCATTGGGACAAGCTGTCAGGGTGCCATGCTGCCCTCTATCACCAATGTCATCAACCTTGCTGACAGCCACGATAGAGCGGCATTTGCAATGGTAACCCACGTCAAACAGGAGCCTCGTGAAAGGGAAAACAGTGAATCTAAAGAAGAGGTAACTTACGGAAAATACTGTAGAAAAAGATACTTTTTGATGGAATATAGCTCATCCTAGTTTCTCATCAAATAGATTTGGAGAATGTGGCTTGAAGATGATGTGGACAGATTGTTCAGTGTATTTTGTAGTTTAGCCGTGCATGGGTTTCTCAGAACTTGCATTCATTCATTTAGCCTTTTCTTTATTATAGCACTATAGCAATTCTATAGCTGGACCTGAAGAACTAGCAGAAATAAATAGTGAGACCTGAGATAAGTTGATTGGAAGGATATTTTGTGTTTGTTTGGAAAAAAAGCAAAAGTACTTAGAAAATATCTGCATGCTTTGAGTTGTTTACTTCTGTGTAGGATGTTGAAATAGACATTGAATTGGCTCCGGGAGATCAGACCAGTACACCTAAAACTAAGGAACTTTCTGAGAAAGACATTGGCAATCAGCTGCACATGTTGACCAACCGGCATGACAAATTTCTTGACTCCCTTCGAGAAGTAAAGGTTGGTACAGGTCATTAGTTTCCTGACAACTCATTTTAGTACTGAAATCTTAAAAATGACTTGACACTTTTGTTTTTTTTTAATCTCACACTTCTGATTTTTTTTAGCTGATGTTTTTCTGTGTCGATGTCTCATATAATCTGATGTAATTTCTTATTTGTGTAGGGCAAAAGAATTCTTAAGCCTTCACTTAATCGCTAGTTTTTACTGTATCACTTTCATACAAAGGTAAACGTAATCTTCCACCAGTAAGTGTATTTTAACTGTTCAGTTAAGGAAACTGATGGCAAAGACAGGGTGTAGGATCAAAAAAAGGTGATAGGATCTTATGTTTAAATAAAATTTTAGCTGAAAGCTGTGTTGAAATAATTCTCACAGTAGTAACAGCTCTATCCAATTAACTTGGTCATTCCTATTACCAAAGTCATCAGCTTCTTTCATTTTCCTTCTTTTTTCTTTTAAATAGTTAGAGTAATGAATCAGTCTCGATCAACATGAAAATAGGATTAAATTCTTGTTACAGCAGTCTGTAACATTCAAGCATTTAAGCTTAAACAACTGTATAACTGAATTGTTTTTCCATAGTATTAATTGTATTTTTCCCATTTATATACATCTTTCTTTTTGTTTCTAGACTGGAGCGTTGCTAAGTGCCTTTGTTCAGTTATGTCATATTTCTACACCATTAGCAGAGAAGACTTGGATACAGCTTTTTTCACGACTTTGGAAAATCTTGTCTGACAGACAACAACATGTGAGAATCTCTCTCTTCTCACTTACGAATTCCTCTTTGTAAATGACTGGTGTTGCAGGAAAATGTATTTGTGTGATAAATGACTTGTTCACTGGCTGTGGAAGTTTACCATTCTTTGCGACTAGTGAATGCTGTATACCTCTCAATATATCTTTTGAAATAAATAGGGCCCTTCAATTTGCAAAGAGAAATACACTTATCAAATGATTGTTCCCTGTACTAACAAGATTTTTAATCTAAATTCTCTGATTGAATAATCTGGACGAATGGATAACCATCCTTTGTTTTTTCCTCCTAGGCTCTAGCAGGTGAAATAAGCCCTTTCTTGTGCAGTGGTAGCCATCAAGTGCAGCGAGATTGCCAGCCCAGTGCACTGAATTGCTTTGTGGAAGCCATGTCGCAGTGTGTTCCTCCCATTCCCATCAGACCCTGTGTCCTGAAATACTTGGGGAAAACTCACAACCTCTGGTTTCGTTCTACACTGATGCTGGAACATCAAGCCTTTGAAAAAGGACTGAGTCTACAGATAAAGCCTAAACAGACAACAGAATTTTATGAGCAGGAAAGCATAACTCCTCCTCAACAGGTAGTGTTATATTAATTGAAATACCCTCTGAAATGTGACAGAAAGGCACGGTGACAGTGTAGTACCATAGTATCATAGAAGCATTTAGGTTGGAAAAGAACCTCAACATCATTGAGTCCAGCCATAAATGTAACACTGCCAAGTCCACTACCATGTCCCTAAGCACTACCTCTACTTGACTTTTAAATACCTCCAGGGATGGTGACTCAGCCTCTTCCCTGGGCAGCCTGCTCCAGTGCTTGATAACCCTTTCAGTGAAGAATTTTTTCCTTTTATCTGATCTAAACCTTGCTTGCTGCAGCTTGAGGCCATTTCTGCTCATCCTGTTGCTTGTTATCTGGGAAGAGAGACCAACGCCCACCTCACTACACCCTCCTTTCAGGTAGCTGTAGAGAGTGATAAGGTCTCTCCTCAGCCTCCTTTTCTCCAGACTGAACAACACCAGTTCCCTCAGCTGTTCCTCCTCAGACCCTTCACCAGCTTCCTTGCTCTTCTCTGGACCTGCTCCAGCACCTCAATGTCTTTCTTGTAGTGAGGGGCCCAAAACTCAATGGAGTATTCAAGGTGCACCCTCACCAGTGCTGAGTACAAAGGGACAATCACATCCAAATCTTTGTATTTAGAAGCTTGTTAAAGTAGTGTTGATTTTTTTTTTTTTAATTCAGTGAAGAAATTCCTGTCCTTGTGTATTTGTGAATACAGACAACTGCAACATTGACCACTTTGTGTCTTATCTACTTCTCATGCTCTTCTTTATCTGTTGTTGACATTTTCATATTTTTCTCTTTCTCACTCTTTTCCATCTGCTTTTGACACTAATTCTCTGCAGCACTGTAGAACTAGATGAAACCATTTCTGCCCCTAATTTTAAATCTTGAGTAAATTCTGTTTTGTCTGTCTCCCCCAAAGGGAGTATGCTCTCCCTAATCACGTCTGTTGGTATATGATGTTAAAGAATTATTAGCTAAACAAAATTGAGTTTCCTGTAAACAGATGCTGTTGTTTTTAGTAGTTTGTCAGCTAATTGTGATCTACCTTGGCATGTTTGTGATCAGCTGAGGAAGCTAAACATTACAGATTCTTTTTACATTAAAGACAGAGTTGTTGCCTTGTTAAACAATTTCGTTTTCTCTGATTTGATCTGATATATTGGGGAAGACGGGCATGAATCAATGAACAAGCCATAGGTTTGTTTGTGGTGTTTTGTTGTTTTTTTTTTTTTTTGTCATGTAGTGCAGTGTTGTTATTCTCAGTACTTGGTTGTTACTAATTGCTTGCATTCTAGAGTTTTAAAGAGAGTTTATGTAAACACTTCTCTATTTCCATGCCTTTTGCAATTTGCCTTGGTGCAGAACACATGGTTTTGCTATCTGCTATGCTTTATAATGACAGCTTGACTATGGAGAAATATGCGTGCTTAACATTCTAGGAAATACTGGATTCCCTTGCTGAGCTCTACTCCTTGTTGCAAGAAGAGGATATGTGGGCTGGACTGTGGCAGAAACGCTGTAAATTCCCGGAGACAGCAACAGCTATTGCCTACGAACAACACGGCTTTTTTGAACAGGTACGCTCTTGAAATTAGAAATGATTTGGGTAGTTTTACTGTCCGGATGAATATTCTGGTCAGCAAGCAAGTATTCAGAATATTAATAAATGACTTCAGTCTTCTAAAACGGAAAGTACCACAGCTTCTCTACTGGCTAAAGTAGTATTTCAAGGCCATGTAATACCTAGATAAGGTGAGATTTTTTTGAGTACACCCATCAGTTTTTCATGATATTTGTAAAGCTGACAAACACTATGCTCAGGAATGAGTTAACACACACACACTTCACCTTTCACTTTTTTTTTTTAAACTTAGAATTTATACATATTTTCTTATAACTTTTTTTTAGAATAAAATAATAGTGGGTTAATGTGTATATAGCAGGTGGAAAAATAAAATTATTTGAATTTTGTTTAGGCACAAGAAACTTATGAAAAAGCAATGGAAAAAGCTAAAAAAGAGCATGAACGGAACAATGCTTCGCCTTCAATCTTCCCTGAGTATCAGCTCTGGGAAGACCATTGGATTCGGTAAGACTTTAAAGCTGATGTACAACTAATATTTCTGCCCCGCAATAGAAGTAAAACCCTGCTGGATTTAAAGCATTACTTATGAGAATAAACTTAGCTTAGGACTTAGCTCAGATACAAGGGAAACTTAAGGGAATAAGAAATGCTATTTTTTACTCCCTTAACAAACCCTCAGAAGTGATATCCCTGAAGTGTTGTAAAAATGTAATTTGCTATTGGTAGAACAGACTGCAGCTAAAATTTGTTTTTCCTATTTAAAATGGTTGTTCTGGGAGAGACAAAATGCAGCTCTTCCCTGTTCACAGGTTTCTATACTGTAACAGGTAACAAATGAAAACAAAATAAAATCTTCTCATCTGGATAAAACTTTCACAGCGCTTGCAAAGCTGCTCATAGCCTAACAAATGTGCAGATAATATTTTGATATACAACATTTATAGTCACTTTTATGGAAATTTTATTTTTTTTTTTTGTAACCAAATTGACAATGGTTTTGGTTTTTGTAGTTGCTCAAAAGAATTGAACCAGTGGGAACCTTTGACTGAATATGGCCAGTCAAAAGGGCATATCAATCCTTACCTGGTACTGGAATGCGCATGGAGGGTCTCCAACTGGACTGCTATGAAGGAGGCTCTGGTGCAGGTGGGTGAAGGCTCTTTATGCTCTCATTTAGTTTCTTTGTTCATTTTACTGGTGACATTTCTAACAAGTCAGCGTTACAGTTCATTTCACAGACACAGTGAACTGCTCTTTGGAAGTTTTCTCTGATGTCCCAGCACACAGCTGGGTATTTTGGCGATTGAAGCATGTCATTTCAACAGACAAATTTGGTTCTCTTTTCTCCCTTTTTATAAAGCTGTACTATGTAAGAAATTAGCCAGGGCAGGTGAAAGATAATGGTGCATGGTAATGAGTCATTAAAAAGCAAGAAATGCTTTCGACAGAAGCGTGTTGCAGCAGGA
>NW_010122859.1:9678-40751 GCF_000699245.1 Pterocles gutturalis
CATACTTAAAACAAGACCCTTGCAAGTATATGGGATGACTTAAAATAATGCAATATCAGGGAGGGACATCTTTTGTATTTTACACCTTTATAAGAACAAATGTTGCTTTTGTGAAAGAGAATAAAGTGTGAAAATGTATCTATTATCATATTCTGGTCTGTGGGTAATGTAACTATACTTCCCAGTGTAAAAGAATATGAGTGAGGATGAAGAAGGTTGGAGGAGCACAGATTTGACTAGGAGTGGCAGGGTGAACTGGATAAACAGGCTGAAGCAAGAAGTTGAAGAATGTAATTTGCTTTGAGAAAGTTTAAAGGACTTGATAAAAGTAGCAGAGAAGAGAGAGGCATTGAATTAAATGTTTCAGGGTGCATCAGTGTGCAGGCTGTGCAGGAGACAGGGTTTGAATTGCTTGACAGAGCGAGAGGTGGGGATTGGACTTGAACAAGATGAATGGGATTACAGTAAGGGATAGGTTGCTTCTGGGGGAAAAATACTTTGATGCTTTTTCTGCAAAAGTAGATTTATGAAGTAAATAGAATCATAATGCATAAGCACAAGGGTATGCTTAGCTTTTAGATTGTTGACTTTCAAATGTGTTCCCCAAACAATTTTTTCTGTGTATAATCTTTATACTAGAAAGCATACACATAAAAATACCAAGAGCACTTATAAGAAAGAGTAGGCTTCTGTGAAGTGACACTGTTTAAATCTACAGTCTTTACTGAAAAAAAAGGAATAAAGCTAGAAAGTATTTTTATCTCCTCTCAAATTGTGACAATTTATGGTAAGTTTTGTGCTAGAAATAATTGTCATAATGATTGTACAGTCTTCTGGATATGTACGTTTATGACAGAGTGCTGAGGCTTCGATACAGCACTGCTAGTAGGTGTTGTTTCCTTTAAGTTCCTTATTTTATGTTCCATGGAATCAGAAAACTTGGGTTTGGAATTTTCTGATGTTCCATTGTTTCCTCAGAAGCTTAATGCATTGATGATTATACCTTGATAGTTTAGTGTGAAGTTTACAAGAGTCATAAAACAGTTTGAGTTGGAAGGGACTTCTGGAGGTCATCTGGTTCAGTGGTCCATCAGAGCAGGGCCCAAGGAGATCAGGTTGATTTGTCTGGTAGAGTTTTAGTATCTCTTAAGAACCGAGATGGCACAGCCTTCCTGGGCGTATTCTTCATCTGAAGTAGCTCATATGTACCCTGCCTGTATATGTTGTTTTAGAAACCTGCACAGTACTTAGCTTCTTTTGTTAGAAAGGAAGGAACTTGTGGATGGCAAGTGAGATAGTTATCGTCTTCATTTACTAACAGGTAATATGGATTGTTTGTACTTTCCTGCTATTGACCTTCCTGATTCATGATGGAGTTCATTACTGTGTTCTGCTTGTAATTCATTGTGCTGAGCATTACATACTCCTAAAACATTTAACCTGCCCTTTGTCTTTTCCTGGGTCTCACTCATGAGACTGTCTGTTCTGTGCTATCCACGTCCTTGATGAGTGAACGCCCCGTGAAGTTTTAGCTGTTACAGAACAGTTTGAAGGCAGGGGGCAAAGTACATACAGAAGATAAAATTTTGAAAGATTCTTGGGGTTCTTGGAACAAATGTCAGACTTCTGTACTGGAGTCACCAGTAGATTTTTCTGGGATTTTTTTTTTTAACTTTGTGTGGGGTATCACTGTTCTACAGAAGATTGAATTGTAGGGTGTGTTTTCTTTTTTTTTTTTAAAGTTTTAAGGAAATATACCTTCTTTTCATGGTAGGTGGAGTTGTTTACCTGTGATTAGTTAATGTAGAAACATAAGCCAGACATGGAACTGAAATCTGAACAATGAGAATACTGCATGAAATCACAAGTGGAAAAGAGCTTGCTGATCGTCATTGCACTGTGGCTACGTAGTGTGACATTACTGGAATTACTCTGGTAAAGATGCTAGAGTGTGGAATAAGGGAGTGAATTGCATATTTGAAATATAATTTTACTGACAAAGCTCTGAGCAGAGCCTTAGGCAGTGTTTTCTCTTATTACAGAGAGATAGAAGAATTAGTCCCTCACTTAATTGGGGTTTATTGTTTCATCAGTACTGTTTAAGCTTTGAACCAATATGTACCAGTTAATAGTATTACATGTCAAATTGACAGTTGACTGTCTAATTTAATAATATTTGCAAAAGATAAAACATGATTATGAAAAATGCTGAGCATCCTTTAATTCCAGTATCTTTCAGGATTAAGTTCCTGTATAAAAAGTATCCTGACAGCGTGCTTCATTGTGACAACTTCGTCTTGCATGATAAATGTGCCAAGTTATATGTGTCTCTTTGCTTTCTTCAAAATCAGACTGAATATTACTTTTAAAAAATGTGGTACGTTTATTCTTCAGTAACACTTTCTTTTGTCAGGAGGGAAAATAGGTGGATGCAATCAGTATGTTTTGCTTCAAAGGCTAAAATATGCAAACAGCAGAAGTTGTTTAATTAATTAAAGGTAGTGTTGTCTTTTGATGGAACTGAAATTAAGGGTGTCCAACCATTGCAACATTTGAAATGGAATTTTTCAATATTTGTAGTACTGTTGGTTCAAATTAAATAGGTGCATCTGAAGATGGATTTTATCATTTATCATCCCATGGGAAGCGAAATCTATAAACAGTAAGATGCATATGCCACAAAAATCATCTTATAGGTTGTATTTACATTTTAGTTAACTTCTTTTGTTCTTATAACAATTGCATCCTAATTAAGTATGTAACTTCAGTGGCTAATTATAGAAATAATAAGATTAAGAATAATTAATAAGAGAAACCTTTAAAGCCTAAAGAACTGTATTGTACAGTATTTTATAAACCTTGAGTTTGAACAGAATGAAATAGATCATGTCTGACAGGTTCTGGTTTTGGAGATTTGCAAATTGAGTAGAAGTGACAACCATGAGTAACTGCTGATATGCTTTAGCTGCAGTTATATTAAATGAGATATTTTCAGTAATGAGACATTTACTAAATGGCTAAGGAGAAGATGCTGCTGAAGCTGTAAATGGAGCTTTTGTGGCTCTACTCTGATTCTTGTAAAAGTGTCAGGACACGTTTGCATAAATATTAGGATGTGAAAGAATAATTGAATCTATGCTGCTATACTCGCTACTCCAATTTTATTGGTATTCTTTAAGGTGGCTGGTTTTTTATCAAGTTCCGTGGTTGATTCACAAGAGAGGTCAGAAAGGATGGCAAATATGTATCAGTTTTCGTAAATTTTTTAAAAACATTTTTAATAATCTACCTATTAAAGTTGAGCTATTAAAATAGCAAATGGCTTTGATAGGACCCAAGACTCATTTCCATTTGCTCACATTGCCATTGTGTTTAATGATCCAGTCAATAATGTAATAAAGAAAGAGATTGTTTTCACTGGGTAAGTGTAAGGTTGCTACCTCGTAGCTTCTTTTTGCTGGCTCAGGCATAAAAGTTATTTGAGGATAGCAGGAATAACAGCTGTAATGGTTAAGATACAGTATATCAACAAGAAGATAATGAAGAGGGATTTCTGTGTTGTGCACCAAACCATAAAGGGTTTGGAGTAAAGCAGAAGAAGGAGAAGTCAAAAAGTTCTAGATTTAAGGCCTACGGTGTCAGCTGGTGAATGCTGGTTAAGTGCAAGTTTACTGTAAAATACTCACGAATGTAGTTGCTAGACAATTCAAGTTCTTTGCTGGTTTTAGTTGCCATATTTCTACTGTTCCAGGATTTTAAGAAAATGGTTTAAAATAATTTTAAAAAATATTTTAGCAATATGACCAGACTTTACACCTGTACTCAAATTACTTTGGCATCAATGGGAAGGTTAATTGTAGCTGACTTAAAAATTATTAACTCTTTGTTCTCATAAACTGAATAATGTCCTAGAAAAGGCATTTAGGAAGTATAATGCGGGCATAATGTGCTGACATATAGGGCCAGGGTCCTGTTAAGTGAGAAGTTGCCGTATGTGTTCTGTAGTATGTGTTATCTGCTGAGAAGTGTTTTCTTTATGGAGGGTGAACTGGTTTGCAGTGAGCTTCATGCTTCTGTTGTAAGGCTGCGTTCAGCTTGCTCAGCTTTGTTTGAGCTCCACTACAGTTGTTGGTGTAAAAGTACTCTAACCGCAGGTTGTGTGCAGGCACTTGTACTCTTGTGCTGAATTTGCAAATTTATTTGCTAGCCTGCCCTTGCCAATAATTTTAAGAGAGCTGAAACTCCTCTAGTGATATTTTAGTCTGATATTTTTAGAAATTGAGATAATGTTTATAGAAAATAAAACCAAGTGTTTGCTTAAGAAGGCTTTTAAAAATAATTTTTAAAAATCTGCATTTGTGTATGAATAATCTTTACTCGACTTTTTTCCATTTCATCCCTAGGTGGAGTTGAGTTGTCCAAAAGAGATGGCGTGGAAAGTGAATATGTACAGAGGTTACTTAGCAATCTGCCATCCGGAAGAGCAACAGCTTAACTTCATTGAGCGTCTGGTAGAGATGGCGAGTAGTTTAGCTATTCGAGAATGGCGAAGGCTTCCTCACGTAGTCTCACATGTTCATACTCCCCTTCTCCAGGTAAGATTGAAAAGTTTTTTGTTGCCGGTTATTTTCCAGTAGCAGGTTTCAGGACTTTTAGGAACTGTGAGCATGAAATATTTTACCGTATGGTACTGATTGTTTTTTTGCAATGGTGTTTTTTTGTTAAAAGTTGCGGAATGTCCATTTTGATTTGGATTCCATTTAAAGTTTTTATTGTTTATCTGAATCCATTCTGTTTGTGGCATACAGAGGTAGCTATTTAAAAATTGATCAGATGGCTCACCTTCTTTTGTGGGCTAATGCATAATGCATTGCAGTACTTGAAGATCTTGAACATTCAGTGGCTTTTGAAGTGAGGTCCATTTTGGGTGGGTATATTATTGCATTATGTTATTTGCAGAAGTGTTGAAATAACCTCCTAAGTGTTCTTTTCAGTTAAATGTGTTAAATGCAGTATGGAATTTTGTCAACTGTAATGCACTAGCATTTTGATTTGGATTCCGTTTAAAGTTTTTATTGTTTATCTGAATCCTTTCTGTTTGTGGCATACAGAGGTAGCTATTTAAAAATTGATCAGATGGCTCACCTTCTTTTGTGGGCTAATGCATAATGCATTGCAGTACTTGAAGATCTTGAACATTCAGTGGCTTTTGAAGTGAGGTCCATTTTGGGTGGGTATATTATTGCATTATGTTATTTGCAGAAGTGTTGAAATAACCTCCTAAGTGTTCTTTTCAGTTAAATGTGTTAAATGCAGTATGGAATTTTGTCAACTGTAATGCACTATTTATTTTTATTTTTTTTTTTTTAAATCTGAGCTAACTGTTAGTGCCCCATAAGGGAAAAGTATATTTAGAACTGCTCGTGTTTCTTTGAGGAGTAGCTTTCTGAACAGGCTGGGCAAGTTCTAAACATCCCCATGGCTTATGCATTAAGGTCAAAGAACCAAAACCTGTAACTCTGTTGTTAGTGAAAGACTTCAGATGACCACTGCTACCTTTAGGAAAAATACTGTGGGTTCTGGCCAATTGAGCCTTACCTTTTCCTTGTCATTTCCATATGATATTATTAAATATTCTGATTTGCATCAGGGGAAGGAAGTAGGAAGGAATCTAGTCTTTAAGTATAGGATATTTCTCATTGGACAGGGAGTTAGTTGTGTACAACTTCTGCTGAAAAGGAGGGTGGATTCTCTTAGATAACTAACGTGTATACCTCAAAGCTTCTTCACGCATTGGTCTTCAGCTTTATTAGCTGTCCAGCTAGCTCATTTGGCAGGTTCTGTTCAATAGTGCATTAAAATCTTGTAGTAATGTTGTAAAAAGAATTCCCATGTTGAACCATATTGCTTCACAGACGGAGTGATGATGTGGGTTGTGAAGAGTGATCTCTGCTCCCTTCATCTAATCTCATGCCAACAAAAGAAAGAAAATTTCTTTGGTCTGAGTGGAAGGCTGTATTTCAGTAATACTGCTGTCTACCTGTGGGTGCACATCATCCAGATTTAGCTGTGCTGACTGGAAAGGTTACTGCTTCCAACTAGTTGGTTCATTTGAATTCCAGTCTGTTGTGGAGCACTGGTGTGAGTGGGTCGGCTGAAAGACCTGAGTCAGTGGTAACCTCTGTCAGGGGCCTTTTGCTAACTGAGAAGGAATGGCGCCCTATGGCCGTGCTAGTTTGTGATCTGAAAGAGATCTGTATGCTTCCTGGATGAAAATGGACAAAGCGAGCATAAAATTTTGTGAGAAGCTTGCTCCTAAAGTAGGGGCAGAATTCTGGCAGTGGAGCAGTGAGCTGTCCTGTCCAGAATGAAGTGAGGGACAGCTAAGGAATTTGGAGTTACAAGAACTCTAAAAACAAACCAACCGACCTCCCAACACCCACTCCAAAACCAAATCAACCCTTCCAAAATTCGAATGTTATCTAATCTGAAGTTGCTTAATTCTTTGTCAAGAACATTTAAAACGAGGAGTTTGTAACTTGAATTTCATACTGTCCTTTAAAATTACTGCAGTATATTGCACATGACTTTTAACAGCACTGATGTTCAAATAAACTCTTGTGCGTGCGCGTGAATCCTTGACTTATAAAAGATGAATAACCTTCCAGTTGGATAACCCAGTGCATCCACAGAGGATGAGCAAACCTAACATTTTTTGTGCCATTTTTCTACTTATTTACTTTTTTCTTAACTCTGTTATCCATTTCTAGGAGAAAGTAGAGCTCCCTGCCTGCTCCTGAGTCATAAAAGCATTTTGCTCTCAGAAGGGGGCATGCTATTTTCTCTTTCTCTACAGGAGTATACTTGGAATAAGGAAAGTGAAAGATTACTTTTCTTTTATCCTTGATAAACAGGTTGTTAGTGCTTATTTAAGTATGCCATATTTTACCCCTCAAATCATTAAATATTACAAGGTGAAGAATGTACTGTTTTCCAGCATTTATGTAAACATAAACTGGTTTTAAGATGCTGTACACAAGGTACATCTTTATTTTTGCCTGCGAGAAATCTTTTATTTTGTTCATGTAACATTGACAATTCCGTTTCGAGCCAAGACGTGTTTTAATCCCATGCTTTTAGTCTTTCTCTTTGGCATACATGTTATTTGTAAAATGTTATTTGCAAATGGTCCACTTAAAAAATTATAGAAAAGTATCTGTTTCTTGTCCTGAGCTTGTATGAACTTGAGATTATTTTTTTTTCAGACCTCCAGAAATAATATTGTGAAGCAGCTGGCACAACTCTAATGATACAGAATATGCAGTTTAATTATTATGTGAGATGAAGTAACATGTAATACATGGTGAACAATGCAAGGCTTGTGTCCTTTGCAACTTTAACACATATTTCACCATCACAAAAACAGGCTCGTGTTTCCTTTTGAAATGTATGGAAAGTCAACACTTCCACAGTATGTGGACAAAACACCATTCCTTAGGCATCTAGGCTGACTCTCTCATGCACCTGATGAAGATGAGTTCTTGTTACTGTTGAGGGAACTTTTCATCTCCAGGAGAGAAATGCTGGAATATATCTCCATGCAACAAAATCTGAAATTTTGTAACAGGGATGCGTGTCTTGATGGACCGTTGCTCAGAGAACTACGAATGAACCTTACCTGCAGAAGTGCAGAGGATCTTGCTTTCTGAGTTCTGTTTGATGTGGTGGCTTCTGTAATTCTGTTTAAGATCAATAGTTTCACCCTGCGGGTTGTGCCTGATGTGATGTGTAAGCAACTAAATCTGCATGATCTAAGGCACCTCTGCTGAAAGGACTGTGCTTGTGGGTAGAGCTTGCAGAGCAGCCCATGCCTCTGTACTTTAATATGAGCCAATGCATTAGATAAAGTGAATAAATATGGAAGCTTTCTCTATATTGAGAGGAAGTTGTCAAGTAAATATGTTACATTTGTTTGAGCTGACACAATCCAACTAGAAGTCTTCTTGATGAAATTAATTCCTTCCTGCTAAGTTTTCACTGATATTCCAAGTTTTTCCTCCCCTAAGACTGGCAGTATCTGCAGCATGAAAGGATTAGTATTGCTAAATAAAGTATTTAAATGCTTTAGATATCAATTAAAACAAACTTTTAAAGTAATCTAATATGTATATATCCCTCATGAAGAAGTGATAAATTAGTCAATGACTGACAGAGGTACAAATGCAGCCATGAATTCACACTGCAGTAATTACTTTTTTTAATATCAGATAGTATGTGATTAAATACCTGTGAGAAAATTAAATTTACATGATGAATGGGTGTAGGATGAAGGTTAAACTATTGTGAGAGCTGATACCAAGATGAGTGTAGGAAAATATTACTCTGCTTAATTTATTTTGTTTCAAGAGATTTCACTCTGTAAATTTGGACTGCCTTTTTTATTTTATTTTTTTTTTAAAGTTATCTTATTTGGTTGGTTAACAATGAATACAACTGTTATCTGCCAAGAGGTAGCTTAGAGAATACTGCATTGGTTTTATTGTACTACAGGTAATCAAATGCCATTAAAGTTTCCGGCCTTTTCTTCAGATTGTTGAAGTTTTAACAAAATATTTGCTGCCTTTAGTAGGTTTGAGACTACTGCCATCTTCTGTTTGTTCCTCTTGTTAATTGAGGCTAGTAGATGTCAGTGAAAAGCCATCCTTGGGTAACTTCTCAAAGCTAAGGTCTTTGCAGAATATCTTAAAGTAACACATTCAGGAGCATGTAGATAGTATTTGTGTACATTCAAGTTTAGATTAAGAAGTCAAATCATGACCAGGGAATTTATACTAGTAAGTTCTGTTAAAAGTTTTGTTTAAGGTCAATATTTTTACTTCATCCTTGTACCTAGCACACTCTATATATATTTACTTGTGCTTTTCTATGATGAGAGTTGATGTTGTAAGTCCAAACCTGTATGCTAGAATTTAACCTGTGTTTATAGATGTATAGGGAAAAGGAGGGGGGGTGAAGAGAGAGTGTAGATACCTTTAGTTTTTGTGGTTTTGTGGTTTTTTTGTGTTTTTTTGGTTGGTTTTGGTTTGGGTTGTTGTTTTGTTGAAAACAAAAGCAGCATAAATAGTTTAATCTTTACTTGACGATTTAAAGGTGGCATCATTCATTCTAACAGTGACATTGGCCAGCTTATTGTACTGTCCTTTATGATAATTTATATCGTTTAATGTTTTCTAGGCAGCACAGCAAATAATTGAACTCCAGGAAGCAGCCCAAATAAATGCAGGCTTGCAACCAACTAATCTGGGGAGGAACAACAGCTTACATGATATGAAGACTGTTGTAAAGACTTGGAGGAACAGGTTACCTATTGTGTCAGATGATTTATCCCACTGGAGCAGCATTTTCATGTGGCGACAACATCATTACCAGGGTAAAACTGCCTGGTCCAGCATGCATTCATCATGTAATGTTCCAGACAACACGTTGTTTGAAATAAGTTCCTATTTATTTATTTTTTTATTTATGTAAACATACAAGAATGTTGTTGATTTTGACAAGTGTGTGTTTGTATTCGGTTTCCATTTAAGTATTTTCATTAAGTCGTCATTTCATATGTATTGCTGTGTAAGATGTTGCTGTATATATAAATTAATTTATAATGACAAACATTTCATGTTTTGTTTCTAGCCATTGTAACTGCGTATGAAAATAGTTCTCAGCATGATCCTAGTTCCAATAACGCTATGTTGGGAGTCCATGCTTCTGCATCGGCGATTATTCAATATGGAAAGATAGCCCGGAAACAAGGGCTAGTCAACGTAGCTCTGGATATACTGAGTCGCATTCATACAATTCCAACTGTGCCCATCGTGGACTGCTTTCAGAAGATTCGCCAGCAAGTTAAATGTTATCTTCAGCTGGCTGGAGTCATGGGCAAAAATGAATGTATGCAGGTACGGCAGCTTTATCTCTGAAGTAGTTGTTGGAACTTGGAGGATTACAAGGGCCATCAGACACATTGATTTAAATAAACTGCCCGTAGTTGCAAGACTTACTGAAGCTCTAAGTCAGTTTTGAGTGTTCGACTTATGAATGATGGATGCTGGCATACTGAAGGGAAATTGTATCTGTTAACAGGAAAGGAAAAAATGTAATGATAGGCAAACCCACTGACATGATTTATAAGGTCAACGAACTGCGACCTTACAATAATGTGTTGTCTGTAGTATCTAGTAGTTCTGCATAGGCCAGTGGAAACTTTAAATTTTTGTCAGTCGAGATTTTTAAAAGTGAAAATTAAATACTGGAAACTCACGCTATTTAAATTTAAAGAGAATATTTTGACTTTTTTAATGGCACTTTCATTGTAATAAAACCTTCAATTTTAGAAGGCTTTTCTCACTAAGGCTTATTTGACAGGGTCTTGAAGTTATTGAATCAACCAATCTGAAGTACTTCACCAAGGAGATGACTGCTGAGTTTTATGCATTGAAGGGAATGTTCTTGGCACAGATTAACAAGTAAGTATGTTGGCTGGAAGAGGCACTAGCACACATCTGAGGAAAATGCAACTGAAGTATTTCGACACACTCTTTGAGCAGGAAAGTTGTTCCATATGTTTATACTGGCCTAAAATTTGTCACAACTATATAAGAAAGTAAAAGTATACATGGGAGTTCCTTTGCAGTTTGAAGATGTAATGATTGGTCATATTTCTAAGTACTGTAGGAAAGAACTAGTTAAAGAAACATTGGACCAGTTCTTTTTTAAAAAGTTTTATATTTCAAGGAGTGAGATGGGAAGAGGCAGAATAGGTTTTTACAAAACACCCCCCCCCCAGTTTTGTGAGTACTTAGACAAACTGATGTCCAACTGATGTCTTAGTGTAGTTGACAAAAGGAGTTTGCTTTAATTATGTTCTTAATGTAAATATTACATATAAAACCAAGAAAAAAAAAAAGCTCAGTCTGTAAGCTTACAGTTACTTAAACAAAATTATCCTGCCTCTTTGTTTCTCTCATTTCTGTTTCATTGTTCATTGTATATGTCCCATGTATAGCTGCAGCTGGTCAAGCCATAGGAGGATGTCTGGCGGTGTAGTTCAGAGTGCTTAGACAAATGTGGTGTGCTGTGTAATATAGAGATGCAACACAGATTTTGGATAATTGAATTGAAAAGACTAATGTGGAGACATCTTGCATTGCAGCAGTTAAACACCTAGGTGCAAGCCTTGCTTTCACAGAACTTCTTTTGGAATATTTTTGCTTTATGCTGACAGGCATCTTAGTGTTTTGAGGAAGATCTCTCTTTAATTCAGTAAATAAATATCTCAGCAGTCAAATTTTGTTCAGTGATGCCAAAAACCCCCTTCAGATTTCAACAATTTTTGGTATGCATGGTGTTTAATGGCATCATTGCTACGTGTTACATGTGGGTGGAATAACTCCTTTACCACTACATTGTGGACACTTACAGAATGAAATCCATCAGGCTTTAAGCTGTACTCTGCAACCTCACATAGCAATTTAAGTCAGAAAATGATGAATATCTTCTGTGGATGCAAGAGAGAATTTTAAGTAGGCAGAATGTAATTACTTTGATGGAAAGTGCAATGGGCTTTTTTATGGCCGTAAGTGAGCTTAGTTTCAGTTGAGGTGTAAAGAGAAGAAAGTATACCCCTCATCTTTTATTATTGTTTTTTTTTTTAATTCATGTGGATAAAGGCAGCTAAACGGTCTCTATTCATTCTTTCAGGATAGAATAGATAAAGGTTTATGTTTAAAACGTGGTTCTGATGTACTTACAGTTTCTTAATTTTGCCAGAAAACATACAGGCATGTTTTTAGCACGGCAGTGAAGTCAGGAGTTTAGTGAGGTTACAGGTATGACCAGTGGAATTGTTGAACCTGAGAATATGTGACTGACGATTACCTGTGTGTCAACTAAACTGGAAGTTAAAGGTCACCTTTGCTCTTGCATCTCTCTGTGCTGCCCATTTGCTGAGCAAGGTGATAGAAACCATTTTTAAAAAGGCATCTCAGGTGTCAAGAATGATGGATTGTAGAGAAGGAGAAAAGAAAACCAACTGAAAAGTCCCCTTTTTATAAAGGGGAAGTAGTGACACAAAGTCATCTATCAGGTTGCTGCTATGGTAGTTCAGAACCTCGAGCTAGGGTATAGAAAGCCTCTGAAAGCAAGGATCATGGTCGTGTAACATAGCAACTCATATATTTTGAAAGGCAAAGTTCCTTTCCTTTTTATTGTTTTGCCTCAATAGCTAGTCATTTTATCACTGTAATCCTCCAAGCTAATATTTTTATATAAAAAATATTTTACAGTTAATTTAAAAAAATTAGTCAAACAAGTGTTGCGTTACTTTTGTACTGTTTATTTCAATGCTTGATCTGTAAGGGAGAAGTGGAGCACTTTCTGTTAATAAGGAATCTTGGAATGCATTAAAAGTTTATTCATTTCAGTAACGTGTATATGAGTTTTAGCATCCTTTATTTTTATGCCTGAAAAGTTACGCAGATTCAAGAGCTGGTATATGTATTGGGATGAATCGTGCCAAATCCTGAACTAGGAACACTTGAGGAAACCTAGAGAAGAATTCAGAAGTGTGGGGGGGTGGAACTGATTTTTTCCAGATAATGTTCATTATACATATTTTATGACTTGAGTGAGAGAACAGTAAGATGTAGTCTTCCAAAGATAGTTAATATAGCATCTTCCCAATGTTGCTTTTTCTTAGTGCCCTTTGCTCAGCAGAGAAGCACTTTTTAATGCATTTGTTTATGCTCTTCTTCTGTTATCATTCCTTCTTCTTTCTCCCAGTGTCATTGTTTGGGTTGCAGTTGCAATGCACTGGAAGTTTTAGTTTTCTCCAGGGAGTACCTGGAGATCTTAGACACTTACCCAATTGTTTCCATTATGAAGCATTTACTTTCAAAGGTGCCAAACTTTAAGGAAGGCTAAGATAAAACAGTCCTAAGAGACCGTACTAGAGAACTTAATGGAGAAATATAATTGAGCATTAAGGAAGTAATCAAGTACTCTATTGGAAATCTGACTCTTTAGTAACTTTTTGTTAGTATAAAGCTAATGTTCTTGTCACAATGCAGGTCTGAAGAAGCAAACAAGGCTTTTTCTGCAGCTGTGCAGATGCATGATGTGCTAGTGAAGGCATGGGCAATGTGGGGGGACTACCTGGAGAATATCTTCGTGAAAGAACGTCAGCTTCACCTGGGTGTGTCTGCTATTACTTGCTATCTGCATGCATGTCGTCACCAGAATGAGAGCAAATCAAGAAAATACTTAGCAAAGGTAAGAACTAGATGTTTAAAAAAGAATTGGAGCTCCACCCCTTCAGAAGAGGCTGAGATAACGTTCAATGGCCAGATTTGTTTAATTGGAGAAATATCAGTTACTGATGGAAAGCTTTAATTTAGACTGAAAGTCAGCATATGGTTGCTGTTGGATCATTGCGTGTAACTCATCATGGTTTTTCTGCTTTCTTAGAATATCCAGGTTGTTTTTTTAAGGTGTGGAACCTCCTTGTGGGAGAAAAAGGACAAATCACATTCATAATTTCTAATACATAATGTGGTGAAATATCTGCAGAAAGGCATCCTTTGGTGCTTTAAAAAGTAGAGCAAGTTGATGTCTGTTTATCATTACTGTGGGTAGTTCATGTTAACTTTTCCCTCAGTATTGTGTTTTATCCAAAATAGGCTTTTTCTGTAAATTTTTACTCTAATTGAACAATTGCAGCCAAAGGTCTTTGTGTTATGTATTTCTCAGTTTGGGGATATTTACTTTAATCTCTCTTAGGAAGAAAAATTTTAAAATTATAGCAGACTGTGGAAGACAATCTGTTTTGAGCATGAAACAAACACAGAAAATGTTTTTTTTACATTGACGATGGCCTCCGTTGCACTCTGAAGTTTATTATTCTCCTTGTCTGGTTGCATAACTGTAGTGATTTTTAGTCAGTGTTTAATATATTTGCATTTAAATTAAATTGTAGAAAAAAGTATCATTAGGGGTGGACAGCTAAAATAATTAAAAACACCCAAAGAAATACTCAAGCTCTCACTTCAGAGTTAATTTATCTGAACAGCATATTTTAGGTTCTATAAACATGCCTCATTTTCCACCCACTCCCCCAAGCAAAAACCCAAAGAATTTGTGGAATGCAGTCATGTTCCTTGGCTTTTTTCTGTCTTGTTTCATAGGAAGTAGTGCAGTCACATTTGTTTTTTACAGCCTTTAAATATTATTTCTAGGGGAAAAAATTACATTGTCCAGGCATAATGAATATAAGTTCTTGTGTCCAAGGAGGCTTTGACACTTATAAGAACTCCACTATCATATTAATAAAATATCTGTGTGTTTTTTTCTGCATCGTGTGATTGATGTGTCTTGAATTTAAGCTCTGCAATATCCTTTTGAAATTCTCTTTTAGGTTCTTTGGCTACTGAGTTTTGATGATGATAAGAACACTTTAGCAGATGCTGTGGACAAGTACTGTATCGGTGTCCCACCCATTCAGTGGTTGGCCTGGATTCCACAGCTGTTGACGTGCCTGGTTGGCTCTGAGGGCAAACTCCTTCTGAACCTCATTAGTCAGGTGGGTACAGAAGAGGATCACTAATTCTTTATTGTCTGTAATCCTTGTTTTCAAAATGAGATAGAAATATTTTTGAAAGCCAATTGAGAAAATGCTGAGCTTTAAGAATGCTGTAGTTTGCAACTGTTAATAAGTTTAAAAATGCTAATTTCTCTCTATAAGTAGAATATTTTAAATTTCAGAGTGAGTGTTACTTAATGAGGTTAAATCCAATGAAATTGTATGTCATATGTGCATGAGGCATTATAGCTTTCCCTCTGGAATTCTATCTGTTACATTTTCGTGAACATTACAGAACACATTTAGAAAGATATAGTTAAATGCTTGTAACATAGTAGTAAGGATAAAGAATTGTTAGCTTCAGTAACTCAGGATAGTCTGTGATTCTGTGATAGCCATACTGTTCCTTATCTTTGCTCTTTCAAAGCTCTGAGAATGCGTATTTTTGTAGAGACACAGCATGTCCATGTGTGTTTGCAAGTGTGTTGATACTTGTGTACTCGAATCTAGATAAGTATGTGTGTGCATGTGTATACATATGTTTCCTTCCCTCTCACTCTATATTTTAGTGTCTTGCCTTTAAACTTCAGGTCCATAGAAGGAACATAAAATAAAAAAATACCAAATTTTCTGTGTTACTAATTTAAAACTCAAAGTTTGCAGAAGTACTTGAACCTAAACCTTACAATTCTCTTCAAATAATTTACTCTTGAATTACAGCATGAAGCATGTGTGTGGTAGGTCAGTAATCTGCCATAAATATCATATTACTGAACAGTTAAATGCCATTGCAAAATTTCTACCACTTACCATACCCATTTGGATGGAGGAAGAATCTGTGATTTAGTAAAATTGTGGCTGGAGAAGCTTCTAATCATGGCTTTAAGATGTGCTCTATCATGGGTAGTGCTTAGGCACACAGTGTCTTTCCTTTATGGATGTTAATAAATCTTTAGCTTTTTTTTTTTATGGAAGCCATAAAATCTCTTTTATTTTTGGGTGCAGTTGGTATCCCCTTACATTAAGTGCCACAATTAGATGCAGTAAAGCTACTCTCTAATGGGCCTTCATGGGGCTCGCTGGGAATTGTGGCCTAATTTAGAGACTAACCACTGTCATTATGTCTGTTTTTCTTCCATTATGTACGTGAGTAAGATCTTCAAACTGGCCCAGCTGGTAGTCTGGCATTATGCTGTTTTCAGGTTTATTAGGCAATATGATCTGGAAGCCCTAATTGGGTAATGCCTTAGCAGTGTGTGTAAGGAGTTACCATTTCTTCCTCTTCAGGTTTCTTGTACTGAAAGAAGCTTTTAATTTCCTAGTTTTCCATAAGCTGTTATTTAAAACAAGGAGCTGGTTATTACTGAATTGCACTCATTTACAGAGAGAACCTGTACATGTTTATGTTTATGTATCTGACCTCTAGTCAGTTTTCCTTAACTGAGAAATACGTGTACGTGTATCTCCAAATAGGTGGGAAGAGTCTATCCCCAAGCTGTCTACTTCCCTATCAGGACCCTGTATTTGACCTTGAAGATAGAACAGCGGGAGCGCTACAAAAGTGGTGAGCTTAAAAATGATCCAATTGTTTTGGCTCTTTGTAACTTAGTTATTATTTTGAGTTTCACCTGATTTTACTGGAAAAATATATTCTCTAGAAAGCAACCTATCAAAGTTAAGGTAAAAAATTCTTGACAAACTTTGCTTTAATTCATTTGTTTCTATGAAGTTAAATCTACAGATGGCTTGAGCTGTCTTGAATTGTCTTGAATAAAATATTCGCCAGGAAGAGTTTAATCTCCTTCATTCTCATGTCACTTAATTATTGAGAATCACATGTTCTTTACTGGATTTTTATCCTTAAAAATTGGTGGAGAGGTAGAAAGTTTTTGGATTACAAATACAGAAGAAAGTCACAGTTTTCTAAGATGTTCCAGTCCAATTTTACTGGAAGCATATGGCGTTCAACTTGTTTTCAGATGAGTCAAACTTTTAAAAATAATTTAACAAAACATGAGTTCATGTAACTCAAGTGAGGTAAACTGCTTTCTTTGAATAATCTGTACTTCAACGTCTCCATAATAACTTTTTCGGTGAATTTTCAAGTAAAATGAGCATCTAAATTTACACAAAATCAATTTTAGCTTTGAAGAAATGTTTGGGAGGTGGGGAGAACATGAAGCAGCTAGCACAGCACTCTTTTTTCAGGAACAAATCCTATATAGAATTGACATGTCAAATGATTCCCCAGAATTTAGTTGTTCTTTTGTCTCATATAATCCTCTGGGAATCCCAGGAGAGCTACTTGAAGAACCCTCCCTTCTGTTCTGTATTTGTTACGATGTACGCTATTTATTTGCCCTTTTCACTTGGGAATCAGTTCACTAAGTTTCTGCATAAAATTTTGAAGGGCACTAATTAAATAGTGTCTCATTTTTCGTTGGGTGCTCCTTTGGACGAGGAGATGCCCACATATGATAATACCTCACTACATTCGTATCCAGCAGCAGACGTTTACGTGCCAAATTCTTTGTATTGCCACATGCCCACTGAGTGATAACCTGTAAAATATTTTCCAATAGGTTCTGCCACAGATTACTGCTCTGTCGGTGGGTTGTGTGGAGTAGTGGGGGTCATCTGATAAAGGAAACTCTCTGCTTAATCACTGTCTGATGTCGTTGTGGTACAAGAGATCAGTTATACTGAAAGATACACTCTCAACCAATTTGTGTGGTGCTGGTATGTTTATTCTTCAGTTATGAGTGAGAGATCTCCCCAAAAAAGGAGGGGAGCAAAACCCCCACATTTTAAATAATTCGATCCTACGTGAAGCAATGTCAGTTACTTCAAGAGCATGGTTTGGTAGTGTAAAAGCTAAGGCTGCACCTTCTGTGTGTTTTTGAAGAGTGTTTATATCGCTCTGAAGTTTGGGAAGTCTGTATCATTGAACGGCGTTTGGAGTAGAGTTTTCTTTCTAAAAAACATTTTCTTAAGATCAAATTTTCTGAAATTCAGTAGGTAATACATGATTAATACTTAATGCATATCTAAATCAAATTCTAGGAAGAATTATTTTATTTCATGCAGGTATGTATCAAAGTTTATGAAAGGTAATTTTTTTTTTAAATTTTCCACTATCCAGATTCTGGGCAACAACAGCCAAGTTCTGTTGGAAATCAGTCCCACTCTGCCTCGGATCCTGGGCCAATCAGAGCCACTGCACCAATGTGGCGATGCAGCAGGATTATGCATATGCAGCGAGAATTACATCCAACGCTTTTGTCTTCTCTGGAAGGCATTGTAGATCAGATGGTCTGGTTCAGGGAGAATTGGCATGAAGAGGTATTTGGCTTTAATCCACCTTCATATGTAGGTATTATCTAAGGAAAGGTTAGCTGCAAAATATTTATCTTGAATTATTTTTAAACATTAAACCATAACTATTTTGTTTTGATTAGTAAACTGATGTATTTGTAGAATTGATAGTTCTGATTGGAGTTTTAAGGAGCTTGGTTATTTCTGGAAGCGATACAGAGGTTTCCCAAAATTACTAACTTGATGAATGCCCTCTAGGACTTAAGCTGTTGCCAGTACCAACTGAAAATTTATATTTGTATGTTAAGTTTCACAGATACTATGTTCATTGTTGATCTGGTGGTCTGTGACAGGTGGTGATTATTTTCAAAATTTAAATTATAGCAGAGAGCAGATGGGCATGCCACTCCGCTTTTATTTGCCTCTCAAAGTGCCAGGCTATTCTGTTCTGTCTATCTAGCACGGTGTTTGAAGAAGGATTCCTTATATCACATGATTTTCTAATACATCACAAAATATGAAATTTAAAACTTAGTTGCTGTTGAACAAGCAAGGTGTACTTTGTGGTGAAGCATTTCCACTGCTCGGTTTGTTCGTTTGCAGTGCTAGTAAGAATCAGTGCTGTCATGCTGATTGGCCATCTGATGAAATTTAGAAGTACATTTTAAAATAAATGTTTCTGAGAGGATCAATTTACCATATAAAATGCATTGTGGGAATAAATACTTGGTGTCTACTCAGAAGGCCTAATGTTCCTGACTATTTTGTCTTTTTTTTTTAAATCCTTAGGTTCTTAGACAACTGCAGCAGGGCTTGGCGAAGTGCTATTCAGTTGCCTTTGAGAAAAGTGGAGCTGTTTCAGATGCCAAAATCACTCCTCATACACTAAATTTTGTCAAGAAGTTAGTCAGCACTTTTGGAGTAGGTCTTGAGAATGTCTCTAATGTGTCCACCATGTTCTCTAGTGCAGCCTCAGAGTCACTAGCTAGGAGAGCACAGGCAACAGCTCAAGATCCCGTGTTCCAGAAGTTAAAAGGGCAATTTACAACAGGTAAATGTTTAAAATGTTTTTGTTTTTTTTTTTAAATGTTACTTTTACTCTCCAGAGGAGTTTCCCACCCAAAGTTCAATTGTGAAGTTATTCTGCTTTTTTATTGGTCTTCCACTAATTTTCGTGGGATTAGATACAGAAAACAGCACACTTCTGTCATTCAGAAAACCCGAAATACTTTGTCTGTTCCAGTCTTCTGGGGAGCAATAAAGATAATTCAAGTGAAAAACAGACCTCAACATAGAGAATGAGTATATTGTTGTATTCTGTAACTTAAAACTGTGGTTTAATCACATATGTGTTTAAAGATAAATTAGATTACTTCACTATAATATTTTTGCAATTTGCGCAAATAATTATTTGACAATAATGCTCTCTGTTTTATGGTGATGCCAGAATTTAATGAAATTTTCACCCCAGAACTCCGAACTGACAATATTGTGTGAAGTCTTTCAAAACAGCCTACTTCTGATGAGTAAGATTGCTTTAGTGTTTTGGATAAGTAGGTTATAAAAATTTAATTACACCAATTTACATCATTGTTGGGTAAATTGAATCAGTAACTTTAATCGGATCTAAAAAAGATACTTAAGGGAAGTAGCTTTTTTGCTTCATTTGTTTTCTCTGTCAGTGGAGTTACATGTTTGAGTATCTGATATTGATTTAAAATTCTAAGAAAAGCTTGTGTACATAGAGTGTATTTTTGATATATTTGGTGAAAAGTGTTAAGGCCACACAGCTATATATGACAGAAGGTGCCACTGGTTGGGACACTGGTGACACTGTGTTTTGGATTGCCAGGATTTTGAGTTTTGTATAAATTCCTGTCTAAACCACATCAGCTTTTCCTTAAAGGTAACTGTGGAATTAGATGAAAATTAATTGTTAAATATAGGAGTTGGGGTTTTTTTTTAACAGAAGAACTCAAACTCACTAGTTGTTCAAAACTGGAAAGGTAGAATTTTTGTCAGGACCTGGGTTTTCATCTTTTTCTGAATCTGCTTTTCTCTTTACCCTGCTGGGACCCTGACTTAGATGATGCTGGCTTGAGTTGAAACTCTATCATCTTAGCTTTTATGATGATTTAAAAAACACCTCCTTTCCATATCAAGCTGGTTCCTCTGCAAAAGTTAATCTTGCATTGAAAAGTTACTCTCTTTAGAATTCTGAGTTACATAAAGTTGCCTTAACTTAAAATTGTTTGAGGTCAACACAGCTACTAAGCATTTACAGTGTTTGACAAGTAGACTTGTGGTGTTTTTTCAAGCATTTTACCGGTAAAGTTGTGAAAATAAGTGAACTGATGGAAATCTTGTGAAAGCAATGCAGTTGTAGATATGGCCTGTGTATCTCATGCACGCTGTGTATTGCACGATGTCCTTTGTGAGGCACAACAGTTGCATGACAGCAGACAATGAAAGTCCTGAACCATATGATTAAATTTTTAATGGATGAAGCGTACTAGGGAGGGAAGTGGAAGTAGAAACATTTTGTGTGTCTTTGATGGAAGCTTACAGGGGAAAAAAATAACATTTAATACAAGTTTAGTCTTGTTTTTCATTTTTAATAATAGTTTGTATGTCTTTACATTGCAATAATAGTATAGTCAACATTTATTGCTGTAAGTGTTGATATGCTCGGGTTTTGTTGGCTCCGAGTTATTTTTGGCCTGTTGTAGTACATCTTATTTTATTTCCTTTGAGTGTTAAGAGAGATCTGATGTTTCAAAAAGTGTAAATGAAAACTAAATACAACACCAGGCTCGAGTCTGCAAAATCTAAACTAATGTTTCAGCACATTTCTAGAGAACCAATTAAGAAAGTTTAATTACAATTCAGTTACAGTGTTTTAGTTAAAATAAATGGAGAGGATTTTCACTTTCTTTATGCTGTTGTGTACTTTTTGCATGTCTTTAAGATATATGTGGCATTTAAGGTTTTCAGGTTTGCTATCTAATCTTATAATTTATAATGAATTATATGGAACAACACATAAAACAAAGAACAACAGCATAGGCCTGGACATAAAAATCATTCAAAGTCATAAAAGGCAAAGTGCTTCATATAAACTTCAGTTTAATAATAAGTAATTACTTTCTGTTTTTGTTTTTGTTTTTTTTTTTGTTGAAGACTTCATTTACTATTTTTCAAGTGTGATTAAATACAAATGTCTACAGGATTAAAATAATTATTTTCCTTAGTACTAGATTTGATTTTATTTTAATCTAATAAACTCAGTGTTTTAATTCACAAATGATGTGTGGGAAAACAGAAGAAATGAAACTGATTGATACTTACGCATTTTTGTAATGTAATTTATTGTGCAGAAAATGAAAATAAGTATTTTTTTTATTTTGCAATAACAGTAAAGTATACATAAATGAATAGGATTGTAATTACTGTACTAGAGATAGCAAAGGCTGTTCTAACATATGAGAAGCCATTTGTAAATCATGCATACTGTGTCCTTTTGTCACACTAGAACGTTCATGTTTGTTTGTTTTCCTGATTCTCAGTACCAGTTGCGTTTAGATGATGGGCAGATAATTACAGTGGTTGCCTTCCATTTCAAAAGTATCTAAGTGGAGGAGCTGTCTTGAAGTAAACTGTTTTCTTCAATTATTTCCAGATTAGCATTGACAGCAATGTTTTATAGACACTTTCAACTCTGTTTTGTTGCATAATCTCTTCCCCCAATGTCTGAGTTGCATTTTGATTCCTGTTGGGAGCCACTGGGGACTCTCGCACTGTTTCTTACATTCTAAATGCTTTGCCTGCAGTAGTCTGGACCATTGGAGCTGTGATAGGTCATCTTTTTCCATCCTAGCGTTATGTATTTTAAAACCAAATTTTGCTTTGAATTTTTTTTCCTGGAACTTCAAATGCATAGTTCTTTGACCATCTGTTCTTTGTTCCTTCTCTCCTTTTCTGCTAAACCTTTGATATCAAAGAACAGGCAAATGCTGAGAAATGCTCCCTTTGAGAGCTCTCTCAGCAGTGAAAGGAGGAGAAAAACTGCCTCAATTGTTCTTCTGTAGGCAGATGATAGTTTAGCGTTTGGATCTTGCTTCTTTCTGCAACCATCTCTCCAATGAAGCTGAATAAGAATGGAAAATTCCAAAATATACCCTTAAAGGGCAATATAATTTACTTGAGAGTTTTGGCACCCAGCACAATGAATTCCCTGCAGCAAATGGAAACTCTAATCAGAAGGAAGCTTCTTGAAGTCCTACTGTTTCTCTGAAGTGTGGGGAGAGGGCAGGGGGAAGAGCTGTTATTAATTTTCAGTTTTTTAAAGTTTTTTTTTTTTTTTCTTTTCTCAGAAGTGAGCATAGTATCACTTGGGTAGCTCTTTATTTCCATTCAAAGTTTTAGATAACAGGATGTTATTCGGAAAGTCCAGATCAAGAGATTGGAGTTGATGGTATATTTGACCTTGGTCTGGTCTTTGCAGTCTTGGTTTTCTAGAGCTGAGTGATAAAGCAGAAGTCCTGTTTCGTAATTCTGCTTACCTGTCACTGAGATTTTTCATGTTGGTGGCTGTTTTTCTAAAGTTCTTGTGAGATTAAAAACAATGTTTGAGAAAGTACAGAGTATATCAGTGTCTGAATAATAACTTCAAAAGCAAGACAGCTCTTCTCTCTCGGAGAATGCTTGGATCTTCTTCAGTATCACAGGTATAAAGGATTTGAACTGCAAAGCTGAGCTTACATTTCAGTCCAAGTTGGCATCTTCCATGATGGGTGTCCTGGCTCTTTAGTTGAAGATCTGGGGTCATGAACCTTAAGTGTAACCAGGCTTTGGCTATGGTCAGAATAATCTTTAAATCTTGCAAATGAACTATTGCTATGCTAAAGCATTGACTGCCTGTTACTTTTAACAGAACTATTTTCTGCCAGTTTAGCAGGAGGGGCTTTTTTAGTTGTTAAGGCTTCGTTTGGAGGTGTTTGCTCTGCTTTTTGATGCTGTGGTAATGTTCTCTAGGTCAAGGCGTTTTGGGGGAACAGGGGATGTGGTGCTCTAATTTTGCTGACTCAAGTGTATTCTTTTTTGTGTTGTTTAATGAGAAGTGATGGTACAGCCCTTGTTCAAATATTTTTAAGCTTTATCTAGCTGTGTTAAGAACCATGGGGATGTTTTAGGTCTGTTTCACTGGCAGGAAGACTCTGCCCCTGTTTGTCCTTGCACAGAGAGTGACAGAAACTTGCCAGTTATGCTGGGTTGGATGGATTCAGGTAACAATTTCCGAGCCGTTCAAGACTTGGAATGAACGCGTTTGTTTGAAATACGTATATCACATTGTGAAATCTTTAGCAGCATTGAGAACAGAGAGTGAGCTTCCTCAATTGCCGTCTGTCTCACGGTCTTCTGGGAATCTCCCCAGTAAAGATGAGGGGGTAAACTTCCTGTGCTGTTCAGGAAAAGATGGTGTAAGTCATAAGGTATTTTACACCAGCGTGTGTTAGCTTGAGAGAGATGTTCTCCAGTAGTAAGTAGTGAACAACTGGATCTGTTTGAAACAGAAATGCTATTTCTATAGATGTCTGCAAGCAGAGAGACTTCTGTACACAAATAATGTCTGGTCTTGTATTTCCCTTTCTTCCAGCTGGAGTGATTTTTCTTCTCAGATGGGCTCTCTGTGACATGAGCAGAAAGACTAATTGAACTCTCTGTTTTTCCCATCTGCTGCTGGGAAACAAAACAACAACAAAAATCCTAAAATAGGCATTTCAACAAACTAGAGCTATTCTCCTGACTTTTTTTGTAGGGAATATATTTTGATGCATATTTTTGCTACTTTAGTGATTCACATTAGCACAAAAACAAGTTGTAGTTTGGGGATACTTTCCTGTGCTTCAAGGATCCAGGAGATAAACGATTCAATAATTTTTTCAATTTCATGAAATTATTTACTCCCACTGCTCACTAGAGGGTAGGCTTGGGATTATAATATGAGTGTTGTACAGTGATACTGCAATAGATGCACAGCCCATACCACGTAGAACAAGAGAACGGAATATTGCAGAGTTACACTAATTTCTAACATCCGTAAATATGAGATGGTATTTTTCATTATAGACTTTTTTCTGCTAGAACTGGAAAGGATTTTTTATGTGCTGTTGTTTTGCTATTTTGTGCTAATAGAGTTAAGACTTTCACTGAAAGCTTTTAGCATGTCAGTATATTGTGGATACACCGTGCAGTATGTTGGGTTCTTTGTTCTCTGGTGAAAGGAATTCTAGGTTGCATTATTTTATTTGGTAATTGTATCTTGTATAAAGAAGAGAACTTGGAGAACAAGAGTGTAAGTGTAGAATTGTATGAACTTCTGGCTAAAAGAACAAATGTTCTAACCTTGTTTGTAGGAGTAAGTCTTGTGGATAATCAGAGTTTTCAGTGGTTTTAATTGTGGTTAAGAAAAACTTCTATATGCAGTAATAACTGTGTGCACATACTTAATTCACCGTGAGCAGACTTGCAGAGAGAGGCTTGTAGTGTGTTTATGTGGTCATATTAACTTCCTCTCTGAGCAGCACTCATGATTGTTTCATTTTGGTGTTTTTTTGGTTTTTTTTTGGTTTTTTTTGGTCAGCTTAGGAAAATGTGTGTATGTAATGTACCGAAACATAGATTCTGCAATAAGATTCAAACTTGGTTTTGAGACCATGTTCATCTTCTGTTGTATGGAACCATAATGAAGATTCTACCTTCTTTGTTTCTTTCTTGCTGTTGCTTTTTCACTTGTAATATATTGAAATTAAAAATTACATCTTGTAGACTCTGCTGTAGAAATGCCTTTTAAAAATTCAGGTCAGTTAGTTAACTTGTGTAATTTTGGACCCCATGACTAATGAGGTTTACAGAGAGAGCAGTTTGCCTTCTTGACCGAACGTGTTTAAACTCTCCTTGTGGTACTGAAGTGCCGAACCATAATTCCATTTGTGCATGTGGTGTATTTTCCCTCTTTGGGAAATTCAAACACGTTTATTTATTTGCTGTGTTCTGAAACTATAGTGAAATCAGTGTTGAGAAGATAGCATTGGTTTTGGCCAAATGGCCAAAATGGTTGACACTGCAGTGATTTCTATTACAGAATTATCTGTCTAGTGGATTGAAGACCATGTATTGACCTTGAGAAGGTTCCTACTTCACTTGAATGTCAGCTAGGCGAGATAGCTCCACACTGCTGTACTGTTATGTTGCAAAGCAAAGAGCAGGCTGTTTGCACAATATTGTCATTTTTTGCTTAGGCTGTCATATCTGTTCTTCCTATGGTAGCATGCAATAGTTATCTAAGCCAGCAAAGAATGAAGAACATCTTGCAGCTCAGAATAGGCAAATAATAGTCATAGCAGTTCTACTATTTGTCCTGCAGTTGCTCACAGATTCTACACTGTATCCTCATTAAGGCTGTTTCATCCCTTTTAAAAGAAGTAAAAAGCCTCCACTGGTTGTAAATAAATAAATCACTTTTAATGAAACAAGCAGAAAATTATAGTGCTAGAGTGTAAAATAAGCTTACTTTTCCTCTTTCACTAAATGATCTGATCTGATCTATCGATTGGTTCATTACTGTTTTCTTTCTGTGCAATGTCTGGTTGCACTATATAGACAGTTAAATACAGTAATAATACTATTTAAAATTTTCATAGAATGTTTTCCTAATATTTACATGACTGTAAAATAGGAAAATCTTGTGTATTTTGTTATTTACTAAATAATAGAGAATATTTTAGAGCTGTGTACAGAAAAGAGGTAGGAGATTCTGACAGGTTTAAGTTATACATAATTTTAGGACTTTACTAATTAAGATTTTCTATAGAGGTGTAATATTTGACAGAGTGTGTCTTTTAAGGGCACTACAGCTCCATGTGTCTGTTCAGTTTGCACTGTTGGATTGTGTGATTTGAACTCCTCCAGCACCTACTGTTGCAGTGTTATTGCTGTTCTATGCTCTGACTCTTCCTTAATGATTCGTGTCTCTTCTGCGTTTGCCTGAACCTGCTAGATTCCTTTGTGTTTAGGGTCCGTAGGTAGCTGTTTCTCCGGACTTGTTTGGTAGTATGCTTTCCTTTTTCTCTGCTAATTGCTGGTCGTAGTAGCTTTCCATTTTGCTATAAACCAGTGTGATGCTTTTCTACATAACAGGTATGTGTGCTGTATGTGGGACTCTGAAGTATTTTGCTTGAAGGCATGTGGCTGAAAGAACCTCTTTGAAAATGCAAACTTCAGACACTTGATACTTAAATACCCTGTATAGAATTTGAAATGCTGAGGATGTATATACATACTTTTTTTTCTTTTAGACTTTGACTTCAGTGTGCCAGGGTCAATGAAACTTCACAATCTTATCTCTAAACTGAAGAAATGGATCAAAATTCTGGAGGCAAAAACTAAACAGCTTCCAAAGTTCTTCCTCATAGAGGAAAAGTGCCGCTTTCTAAGTAATTTTTCAGCTCAAACTGCAGAAGTAGAGATACCTGGAGAATTTCTTATGCCAAAACCAACACATTACTACATCAAGATAGCAAGGTAATGTAAAAATAGTTGTAGTTCTGAAAACAGAAAAGAAAATTAAAACCTCCTCCACCTATCCACTCTGCAAAAGTAGTTGTGTACATTTCATATATTTAAATTACATATCTAGAGTAATATTTTGGCATAACACCTTAATTTTTTTTATTTATCCTCTGGTAGTTTTACATTGCCTCACTAAGCAACTGTACTGTTACATGAAGAGTATATTTGGTTTTCTTTTGTGTTGATATAAATTGAGATTCATTCTTCTATTGCAGTCAATAGAGGTACTATTCTTCAACATATTGATAAAGGTCTGATTTAATGATTAATTTTGCTCAAGACCTGTGTTTTCTTAAAAACAAATAAACAAAATGAAACAGAAGAGCTTTTTCATTGCAAAATAAAAACCATGGGCTAGCTGGATAGTAGAAATGTACCTTGTAATACAGTTGCACTGCCTTATTTGGTGGGTTGGTTTGTTTTGTTTTGTTTGGTTTGGTGGTGTTTTGGTTTTTGGGGGGGTTTATTTTTGCGGGGTTTTTTTGCCTTTTTTTTTTTACATCATGATTTAATCTCAGGGGAGATTACCTCAGGTGCTTTAATATCCCCTTCTTCCTGATAGGTTTATGCCCAGAGTGGAAATAGTTCAGAAACACAATACTGCAGCCAGAAGACTCTATATCCGAGGCCACAATGGAAAGATTTACCCGTATCTGGTAATGAATGATGCTTGCCTGACGGAGTCTCGTAGAGAAGAGCGGGTGCTACAGCTTCTTCGCCTTTTGAACCCCTGCTTAGAGAAAAGGAAGGAAACCACAAAAAGACATTTGTTTTTCACAGGTACTGAAAAGAGAGATTTTATATTAGTTTTAAATGTGTTATACTCCAAGATTATAATTGCTAAAGTTTTTGACAGCTACTAATCACTGATACTGAAGTTTTTGAATATTCAGAAGGTAAATTCACATCTGTCTAGGTGATTAGTCTTTTCTGGCATAGCAGGACCCCTCTGAAGAAATAAAGTTAATTGCATATGATCTAGGGTGTTTTTAGAAGAGCTTATACACACCATTTATTGTATAAAGTTCAGCTGTGAATAACATATATAAGGCAGAGGCATGCCATTTGGATCTGTTGCTATGGAAATGGATACATGTACTTCAGAACTAGCATTTAGAGACAATTGGAGAGGGACAGAGCAGAACTTTTTCTCCTCAGGTTGCAATATAGGAATATTGAATTTCTTTTACCTCTTCCACATGACACGGAAGAATTTTTTTGTAGAGCTTTGGAGTTGATATAGTTTCTCAATTCTCTTATAAGAGAACATATCTTTGTAATTTTTCAAGTAGCTTTATATACCCATGGTCATGTTTACTTTCAGGAATGTATACTGACTGGTTAGTTTTTGACAAATAGAATACATTAATAATCTAGATATTGGATGCAGGGCTTCTGCTGAGCATACTTCTACGATCCTGTAAAAGGTTCCTTGGTTTGGAGAGTGGTCACGCATTTAGGCATTTCAAAACAGGAACAGGGAATGAAGGCTGAACACACAATCTTATTTCTTTCTCTTTCGTTGTGTATGCTGGCTATTTCCTGTGTCGATTATAAATAATTCATTCATTAAATGAGAAACGGAGAATATCAGAGTCTTGCCTGGCAACATACTTTATCTGTTTGTGATTCAAATACTAATGGAAATGCTTTAGAACAGTTGAAGTCTTGTGTTTTCCAGATACTAAAGTTGTTGGCGAATTCCAGCTTACAGCTGTGTAGTTACTTCATATTAATATATAAATACTTTCTGTTTCCGAAGGTCAATGAATCACTTATAACTTCATATAAATGAGTTCTGTACATTGCATTAGTCAGTTCTAATAATCCTTGGCTGGTGAGCAGAAAGTATGTTACAGATAAAAGAAACTTTAATCAAAGACACTGAGACAAAGCTGCTATTTTGCTGTTGTCCTTTTAAAAAGTGCTGAGATGTGATTTTAAAAGAAGTATGGTTTAATCAGTCCTCCTTTTGGGGCTAATAGTCTCTGTTAAATGTCATGGGCTCAGGTGGCCAGATGATGCGCTTACAGAGCTAGAAATGCATGTTTGAGTTCTAACTTTAAAAAGACCAAAATGTACAAGCCAAAGGGTTTGTTATAGCAAAAGGTTAATATAGTGTCTCTACATATGTGAAGACAATTTTGCATCACTCTGAGGCCAAAATAACAGAAATGCAGTAGATAAAGCCTTGAAACACATGATAAACAAGGCTACTGATACAGAAATATAACCTCTGTATAAGATGATAACGTTTTCCTTGAAAGGGATGTTTTTAAACTATGGTGGCTTTGGAAAGCATTCTGTACCTTGTGGTTCTATACTATTTAAAAGAACTTAAAGAACATTAATTTCTCTGCTGCTGGAGGTTAATGGAAGCAGACTAGAAGAAATAGGTCATTAACACCGCTTCTGCAGAATGCATTTTCTCTTTAAGACTGAAGAAATTACATCAAACAATTTAAATGCTTTTAAATAACTTTTTCCTGTGTTTCTGAGGTTAGTTATTACAGCTTCTGAGGGAAATGATGAGAACAGTTCTGGTGGTAACTGGAGGTTGCTGTCAAACAGCACAAACAGTGTCACTGGAAAAGCTAGCCATGGAAGAGCCCTTGTCTGCCTTGATGTAGGTGTGGACATACGTAAGACTCAGTAGGATGATACATCTGTTGAGCACCATGAAAGTGCAAACAGGGTTTTTGAAAGTTTACTGCTCATCAAGGAAAAGCTCAGTGGCTTTTCTCATTATTGAATATTTTGATGTGTCTCCCCAATGTTATTTTCAAGTGGTGTCATTTATACATCTATTCCTCAACTATATTCAGATTTTTTTCCTCCGGTTTTTCTGAATCACTTTAAATACCCTATTGAGTTTAGTAGTTTTGTTCTTCAGAGTAATTTTGATTACCTGACACTGGCATTATGTTAATAAGATATTATTAACCCATTTCTATCTGAACAAAGGGTTAACCTCTTTTCTGCAGGTAAAGAAAAGTAGGAAGAGTAACAAGTGCTCAATATTTTTTGATAATATAGTGGATGATTCTGTTAAGATAAAAAAATCTGTTATCATACTTTAAAGGAGCTTGTGAATTAGTTATGAGTGTAGTAATAAAAATTTTCTCTTGATACTCTTCAGTTGATTGTCACAGTCGTGTTTTAAGGGCTGGTAGTTGCATGCTAATTCTTAGTATTTGAGTTATGAGTTAACTGTTTTGTTTTGTTTTGCTCTGTCTGCTGCCCCCTTCCCTCCCCCATTACTCCTAGTCCCCCGTGTTGTAGCAGTTTCTCCACAGATGCGTTTGGTTGAAGACAAAAATTCCCTGGTGGAGATCTATAAGCAGCGCTGTGCCAAGAAAGGCATTGAGCATGACAACCCTATTTCTCGTTACTATGACAGACTGGCAACAGTCCAAGCACGGGGGACTCAAGCTAGCCATCAGGTATTAGAATATATAATGAATTTTAATTAAGAGCTTTTATTGAGGGCTCTGTTGTACTGTGTGCAATCCCCAACCCCAGACTCTTGACCTCTCATTAGATGGGACGCAGATACATATTGCAGAGGTGATGTTTTGATTTTTTGGGGTTTATTTTGGTTTTGTTTAATGTTATTCTTGGGAACTATTACATCTCTTTTGTATTTTAGATTATCTTGTAAAGCTTAAAAAAAGCTGTATTTGTTTTATTCTAGGTTGTTTTGGGTAACTGCAGCTGAAAACTGACAAGGCATTTATTGCTTTTTGGTCCTTTCATATAGTGCTTTGAAAATAATTTATAACATGGGAAAAAACATTCCTAATTTACATAAGCAGTTACAGCATGGTATGGGATGCAGCTTCCCCATGTTTTTCCAGTGTGCCTCCTGAAATTGCCAGTGTATTCATTTCATCTGAGTCAAATAGAAACAGTTGCATAATCTCACCCTAATAAATGATAGTACTCAGAAAGAACAAAGCTCCCTCTCTCTGTAACCTCCGTCAGAAATCCAATTATGATAAATAAGGTTATTTTATGTTTTTTATCTTAAGGTTAATGCAAATTCTTACATATAATACCAGTCCCATTTTAAATATAGCTATTAGAAAATCCACGGTATACATGTATCACAGACATCATTTAGAGAAACTATCTTTTCAGGCTTTCTTTGTTACAAAAGAAAATGAAGTGTTATGTAACATCTGATTCTATTTTGAGAATTTTTCCTTCAGGTTATGAAACTCTAACAGCCATTTAATTGAAGTCAGTATGACTATCGTGCTTTCTGGTGTAATACAATAGACCCTAACTTTATTTCTTTTTCTAATTAATTAGGCTGGTATATGCTACAGTAATTAAATATTTTGGTAGATTGCAAATGTTTACATCTAGGGAAAACACTACTGCAAAGCATACACTTAGAGAGACAGTTGAATACAGCTCTCAGCTTTTATCTGTGTATTTTTGAGGTAATTTTACTGTAATAGCACATGTTAAAAATTACTTTACCCAGTGTCTT